>NC_036640.1:12369231-12477988 GCF_002806865.2 Cucurbita pepo subsp. pepo
TTTTTTTTTTTTTTTTTTTTTTTTTTTTTTTTTTTTTTTTTGTAAAACTTAGTTATATATTTTATATTCCAGATGAAAAATACTTTCATGAGTGATTTTTTAAAATAAAATATAATACGGTGAAAAGCAAATGACAAACCTGGCTCCGTAGCAAGCATCCAAACGTCCTTGACAGAATCAATGTTTCTCTCCTGAGGAGCATGCAAAACAATAGTTGTAGATCCCACCACACACAGAACACACCCGAGCATGCCGAAGATGTGTAGCCTCTCCTCCAAAATGAAATGGGCTAGTACTGCACTGCAGAACGGTGTCGCTTCATTAAATTACTCAACTCCAGCCATGCATACCATTCCCATCAATGTATTCCAATCACCACACATTAATAACGCTATCCAAATTTCGATTTTACAGATATATCAATGCCTATAATCAGTAAAATATTGATGTCGATATCGACATATATTTCTGTAAGTCAATAAAGTATGTAAATGAATGATTAAGTTGTTTTTTTACTTTCGAACTTAATTTTAAATATCGTCAAGAGTATTCATATTCATATTAGGATCAATTGAGCATACTTTTTACGTTATGCTGGTATATATAAAAGATGTCAGAAATATCGACTCATCTTTAGTACCAAAGTCAAACTCTCAGATTTATGATATATGGATCGATATTTGAATGATAGAATTTTAGTATATATTAGAAGTACCTGAATATTATACTTAAAGCTCCCAAAGGAGTTACAAGAATTGCAGGAGCATAAGCATAAGCAGCGAAATTAGCAACCTCTCCAATAATCACTACACAAAATGAAATAAACTGATTGTTAGCAAAAAAAAAAAAAAATCAAAAGCAATCTGATACGTGCATCTGCCTCTATGTTTTGGTAACTAAGAAACAGAACCGAGAGAATTATATCCATTCTGTTTATTAATGAATCTGCTCTTACTGTGATCTGCAAAAGGCTGTTGCAGTTATCCAACTCCAAATCGCTCTTTTCAACAGTAAGCAACTCAAGAAGCCTTACATTGATAATTTAAACCATCGGCGATTAGAAAGCTCTGGAAAAAATGCTATGAATGGTTACCATGTGTTTATGAACAGGTGAATGAAACCTATTACAGCTGGAACAAGTTGGTCAAAGAACATGTGTTTGTCCTCTCTTTTGGTAATTAATTACAAGCATGCTTCGGCTTGGACTTGGGCTCTACTCATGCACATCCTTATATATATATAAGGATGCTTCGACTTCCTAAATCTTATCTACTTGGAATTGGAAAATGAACCACCTCAAGAGATGAATCAGCAGGAAAAAAGAGAGTGCAAGTGTGATAATGCTTATCAAACACAAATGAGTGCAAGTGCGATAATATTTTCTTGAGAATGGCTGCAAGCTGTAGTAATCGAGGTTTGAATAGGATAAAATCATCATAAGCAACCAAATAATTGAAGAAGAACTTACTACTTATCATCCCAGCCCACCACATAGGCTCGTGCAAATACGAATATCCTCCAGAACCTGATGACGCGAAAACATGTTCAATAAAATAGAAGAATTCTAGACATTATCAAAATATCGGTCCCAACTAACTACACACAAATCGCTGTCAAATCATGAACAAATTCGCTTCTACTTTTGTGTGAACATGACATTCAACCATTAAATCGAAACTGTGG
This sequence comes from Cucurbita pepo subsp. pepo, assembly GCF_002806865.2. Lineage (NCBI taxonomy): Eukaryota > Viridiplantae > Streptophyta > Magnoliopsida > Cucurbitales > Cucurbitaceae > Cucurbita > Cucurbita pepo. The sequence goes on from NC_036640.1 coordinate 12,370,915, forward strand.
AGATTGAAAATGCTAGAATCAACCAAACCTGCTCTGGTTCCAGAAGCACCGGCTTTCATGAGACCTTTCTTCTTGATAATGAAGCTACTACCGATGAAGATACTCGAAGAGACAGCGAGAATGAGGCCGTGGATATTATCGGAAGATAATCCCATTGCTTATACAAACGGAAGAGAAAGATTCAGAGATAATCTTCCGATGCCAAAATAGACGATACGTTTAGTTCCTGCGGATCGAACATAACGAAATGTCATTAGAGAGAAAGCAAACGACGAATGCATTATGATTAGAGGCCGAAAAAGTTCGCGCGAATCCAATTGCAGATTTGAAAAACAAAAAAAATCAAGGACATCTAACCTTCATAACATCAAATTGTTGATGGATTTGAAAGCTGGAGATCGAGGAAGGAACGAATTGGATCGGAAAGGAGAGGAGAGGAGAGGGCGGGAGAGAGGGAGAGAAGGAAGGAATGGGGGTATTGGAGGCGCGAAATGGCAAATGGTGAATCCGTTACATTTGTTTCTTTTTTGTTTTGTTTTTAATTTTTTTTTTTTATTATTTATTTTTTAATTTCACAAAAACGAACTACGATTGGCCACAATCGTAAACTTTCGCCTCCCAATCCCGCGTTTCTTGCTTGCTTTCTGTGCTATTTAATACCACAAAGCTGAAAAGGACGACGTCGTTTCGTTTCTTCCATTCATTCTCCTCATTTCCGCTAAATACTTTCAGCGGGAATTTCAAACTTGAACCTACATACAACATAAAAAAGATTTTAAATTTTGATCTCATGTGTTAAAAATTAAAATTAACTTCAATCGTAATGTTAATGTTACTCTGAGCTTAATGATAAGACATAAATTACGGTCTTAAATGTGGATGATTCAATCATCAACATCGACAATTGTTGAACTAAAAAAAACTCTCACACTGACATTTCTGGAAGCACACGTGATGTTATCACCAGATACTTGGTCATTCATAGCATTACTATACCAGGTTGGTTATTCAGCACGGGTTTAGCAGCATTACTCTACCTTCTCTATTCATTGCAGGTTGGTTATTCGTCAGCACGGGTTTAGCAACATTACTATACCTTCTCTATTCATGGTAGATTGGTTATTCGTCAACACGGGTTTAGCTTATAGTGTTTTTGGAAGGCCCTCGTCCAAATAAGCATTTTACAGAAATTCAACAAAAAATTTCATTAATAACCGGCCGTTTTGATTCTTCGGAAACTAACTTAAAAACTTTTTTAAACCATTCTAAATTTTGTTAAACTAAAATATTTATAAACAAATATTAGATTTTATATATATATATATATATATATATATAATTTTAATAATGTGGGGGAGATAGATGCAAATTTCCAAACTATATAAATTTATTTAAAATTTTGATAAAAAAAGATTTCCGTAAACAACTATCAAAGAGTAATTTAAAACTCTTTTTCTTTTTTTAAAAAAAAAAATTAGGAGTATTAATGTGAAGCTTTAAATGTATTTTTTAAACAAAATNAATCCACAATTTATAATTATTTGGATACAATCTTACCTAAAATATATTAAAAGTTCACAAACAATAAAAATAAAAAATAAATAAAAAGTTGTTTGTTAGATTTGCCATTAAGTCTTAATGACACAAATATTGGCAACAGAAGCATAAGAAACTGTATGTACAATTAAAGCAAGGTTTTGGAATTTAATCAAAGCCAAAGTAGATGCAAAAGATGCTTATCTTATATCCTATAACCAGATTATAGCATTGAGGATTTCAAGCTGAGGTTCAACACTATAAATTTGGTGCTCGGTTCCTTCAGAAACAATAGACCGAGCACGAAGCAAGGCATCGTCATCCACCTCATCCAAGTCGGAACCCGAGTTCAAAATCAAAGGCTGCAGCTCTCATACCGTAGTTTGGCAACCTATCCTACCAAGAAATTATTCGAAAAGGAAAGAGGAGAAGAGAACAAACACCAGAGAAAAAGACTAAACAATTAGGTTTTGACCCAACCAAACCAGCAATCACATAAATTACCATCTCAAACTCAAACTCAAACTCAAACTCAAACAAAGAACGTTCTTCTCCGGGTCATACTTGACGTATCACACCTGTTACCCCCACAAACAATCCACACTCAATTTCATCAATCGAGATGGTATCGTTTCAAACTCAAAGACATTATTACTATTATGCTTATAGGAAACAAGAACTCAGACATTATGTGCTACAAAAAGAAGTTTATCATTCAAAGAAAAGAAAACCTGTAGGCACATGCATCGAGTATCATCATCATAGACTCATTGTCCAACATGCACTTTCTAGCTCCTTATATACATATTAGAGAATCCAAACCTATAGGTTTCCCTGTAATTATCTTCAACAAGCAGTTACAGACAACATTACCTGCCATATATATATTCGCAGCTCACCGCGAATAAAAACGCTTCCAAGTGAGTCAGCCAATTCTGATCATACCCAGAAGGATGAAATTTTGATGCAATTTATCCCAGCAACATCTGGTTTCAACCGACCTTTAACAGTAGCTTTGCCTAACGAAAATAAAATTTGGGGATTGGAGGAAAAGAGGAAAGGGAAAGAGAGAAAAAAAAAAGGAAAAAAGAAGAAAGAAGAGATATGAGGGAAGAAGATAACAGCACCACAGCAAAATTGCACTGCGTAAAAAAAAGTATATGAAGTTCCAAAGTATACTAATCATCGTGTAAATGATATCCAGGGCTTATAAATGGAAGCTTGCTGCTAATAACTTCCCACTGCAAAAGCATACCTTCGTGCAAACAAGAGAAAATCAACCCCGACAAACTTCGAATGACATTCACACCGAATAACCTGCATGTGTATTGGATAGAACAGGTCCAATGCCCATTCAAATGAGTATTAAAATGAAACCCATGCATCGGCCACACATCAAAAGAACTTCTAGTGTGAGCACTATAAACCCTAACCTAAAACAGGAGGTATTATATTGATTGTGTATTGGAGGAGCCCTAGGAAATATAAACTCGAAACTCATAATGAGATCGACTCTTTACTCCCAACTACGGTTACCCTTTAAGAACCCACAAAGAAACTAATACAAGAAAAGAAAAAATAAAAAATAAAAGTGGCAATACCAACATACTTCAATTCCTAATGCAGCAATCCTTGTTCAAATAGACAGTGCTATCGAAAATTCACCACGTAAAGGAAGGTCATAGTTAAACATACATCAAGTAGTAAAAGAAGCTGGCTACAGATACTGGGTGTCTTGTCTCGTAGACAAAAGGACAGCAATACCAACATCAACCGAAAGAGACTCTGCTAACCTGCAAAAGATAATCAAAGACAAGAGACATGGATGAAAACTGAAAATCTGAGAACCCAAAGAAATGGAAACAAATCTTCAATCATGTAGCCTCTTCCTCAAATGAAGCAATGATGCCCTTGAATACGTCAACAAGCCAGGCTGAAATTGCTGAGCATGAAATTTGACCCTGGTTATCAAGGTACTCAAGTCCGAAATAGTCAGCTATTCTAGTAATTCACGAGTCACAGTAACGCATTTCCATATCAAATTTTAAAAGTAACTTAGTCTCCTCAACGTCATTCACCAGAAATTGCAACTGTATAAAGGTGACATCGAGCATCTACGGTCAGCATCAGCCAAGCAGAACGTGAAATATTACAACCTCCATTAAACTCTAACTTCCTGTGTTAAACCAAGAACCTATTTGTGTCAACATAATTGCAATCAGAAAAAGGGAAACCCAAAAGAATCGCATTTGCTGATCTTACCAGCTAAATCAACTTTGCTCATCGTCAATCGTTTCCATTTTGCTTCGTTCCTCAACATTAGAATATTGGGAATTTAACCCCTTTCTATCCTGATCATCTCCTGGCATATCGTCTATAAACTTTGAGAGACTAGCTTCATGCCCTGAAAATATCAATCCATATCCATCAATGTTTATATGCTTATGACTCTTTAATTGTTCATCAATATTTTGATATCTTCAACCAATTAATTGTACTTACCTCCAACATGTTCTATTGTTGACTGCTCTCCATGTTTAAATTCATTTACCTCTGTACTTGGAGATAAATTACTTTCTCCATTTTCTCCTGACATTGACCTAGACCGCTGTCTTTCGTGATGCTTTGAATGTTCAGCTATGCATCCATTATCTATATCAGTAACACGAACATGAGGCTTATCTTCAGGAGAGAGTGATCTCCTTCTACGTTTTGATTTATTTTCGTCAGAACTGGTAGGAGACAGCCTGGTCCCTCTTTGATGCCTAGCCTCAGGAGATACAGATCTAGATGGCGTTCTATCATGATGCCTCAACTTTTTATCTCTGCTTCTATCTGATTTCTCCTTCCTGTGGTGCTTACCATCCACAGATTTTGACCTGGATCTCCTTCTGCTACGATGTTTTAGTTTTTCATCTCTAGTGCTATCCACCTTATTACTATCAAGGAGATGTTTACTTTCTGAAGAACTTGACCGAGATCGCCTTCTACCATGATATTTTGATGAAGTATCATCTACATCCTCCCTAGAGTTTGATCTAGACCGCCTTCTATGTTTAGAAATGTTCTTGTCCATGCTTCTAGGTGATGATCTTCTTTTGCTATGCTTGTCTTCGAGTGAAGCAGATCTTGACCGCCTTCTATCCCGAGTTTTTGATTTTCCATGTCGCGTATCATTAATTTTTTCATCAGAATGATGTTTAGTCTCAAGAGATTTAGACCTTGACCGTCTTCTATGTTTTAGTGTGTCACCATCATCCTTTCTTGGGGATGATCTGCTTTTCCCATGATGGCGACTAGGTGATCTTAAATCAGAACGATCTGATTTCCTACCTCTTTGTGGTGAACGTTCCCGCTGGTGATTGGGAGAATTGGAATCTTCTCTATATGATTTTCTTCTGCGAGGACTTATGCTTCTACTTCTATTTTTCCTTGAGACGGGTGAACGACGACTTCTTGATCTATCTAGATCTCGCCTTCTAGATCTTTCACTAGCATCTCTCACTTCTCTATAAGTCCTCCTATGATCTTCATACCTAGAATAATGACGAGATCTCACTGGTGATCTAGATCTATGATCTCTAGAGTGACGATATGGAGGTGAATAAGTTGGAGATCTCCGCCTGCTACGGTACTTGATAGGTGATTTTGATTTTGATTTTGATCTCTCCCTGGACAAGGAAGGTGACCTGCAAAGGGAAGGGGGAAATCAAAACTATGCTTATTAAGATGGAATGAACTCAATTTGAAGTATATAAAACCTGGACCGTATACACATGACACACAACACTAAAGAAAGGCATACAAGTTCATGAGCCATTACTTCCTACCAAGGCAAAAATATAGAGAAACAGAATAATGGGGTTGATGTTGTTTAATAAAGGATCGAGTTACCTAAGCCATCAATGCTCATTGCTTGCAAATTCAAGTATGTCAAATTTACGCAAGAACCCAGAGGTCCTTTTTCCTATTTAATTTTATAACTAGAGGCAGGGAATTAGTTATTTTACTTATAGCAGATGGTGCAGGATTAGTTGTTCCGGTATATCATACCTTGATTTTTCTTTTGTCTCAGTTTCTTCAGTCACAATTCCATCAACTTTAAGTTTTTTGCTTATTTCTGCGGCTCTAGCTGCTGCCAACTCTGTTGCGGACTTCATAGTTGCTGCACGATTAGCAGCCTGCTGAGCTGTCATAGTTTGCTGCATCAACAAAGCCTGCTGGAATTGCATTTGTTGCATGGCTACAGCTTGCTGCATCATCATCGGCAGAGAAGAAGAAGCAAGTGAAGGGTTCGCTGCAGCTGGTTTCTGTGGAAGTGACTTCGCCATCTCTACATTTAAAGGCCGACCTCCAACATCCATATTGTTCAATGCCAAAGCAGCAGTAGCTTCTTCAGGCTTTGAGTATTCTATGTAAGCAAAATGTTTTGAATCAGTAATGGTACACTCAACAACAGTTCCACAAAAACTAAAAAGTTGCTTCAGCTGTTCCACGGTGAGAAGTGGGCTAAGATTGCTAACTTGCAGCGTTCTCTTCAGAGCATCAGCAGCCTTCCCAGATTTGTCGGATGAACCTTGCCAGAGAAATATCCATAAATAACCAGAAGCTCATTAGGAAAAAGTATATATAGATTATGCAGTCTACAAGTTAAACAACAGTACATAAGAGAGCCAAAACACAAACCAATGCACTTGATCACACAGTAAGGTGCATTTGAGGGGAACAGTCACACAAATAAAAGAGTAAGCATTGAATTATCACAAAAACTGAGAATACCAGAAGAGTCTTTTGCAGACTGAGCTTGTTGAGCTTGCACTTGAGCAGCATGGGCTTGAAGGGCTTGAGCAGCAACAATAGCCTGAGCAGCTGCCATAGCAGCAGCAGAAGGTGCCATAGGAACTTGACTGACAGTTCCCATGCTGGTTGTCGCAGCTATTGCAGTCATGAGCAAATTGTGAGGTGGATGATTTAACTTACAATCTGTTTTTGCACATTGACCATTAAGGTATTCTCGACATACTTCGCCAAGAGAGGCTCCAATTCCAGGCAAGATAGCACCACCAGAAGCACCAGCTACAATGCCTGGAATCATTCCCATCAACCCAGGAAATGCCCCCGAAACAGACCCTGAGTAATTAGGCATGTTGGGCATATTTTGATTAACCAAATTTGGAAATGACGTTGCAGGAGCTAAACCCAGGAGTCCACCAGCACTTGTCCCTGGTCGGTGACAACAAATGGCTCAGTCATCAGATAACGTTGCATTACTAAATGAAAGAAACTGATGATCCAGTAAGATATGAGGAAAGACAAAGCAATTAAGGATAACCAAGGAAACAAATTATCAATGTCTAATAAGTATCCGTATCATTTTTCCATTTCCCCTTCGCTCAAGCCCCATCTTTATTTCACTTTTATATTAAAAAATCTCAAGAACAAATACACAAATCATATGAAAAGAAGGGAAAAGCGCTGCCACACTTGCCACCCGGTTCATCCAGGCAGCCCATTCCAACTAACAGAGTGAAAAACGATTTCTTTTTCCCTCTATTTGGCATTCACATTCACTATCCTTCTTCTCCAACTCATTTATTCCGATGCATGAAAAATAATAACACAAGAATTTCATATCATCAAAATATCCTAATTAATTCTAAGTAACGCATGAAGCATTTGGGACTCAGGATATTGTATATACTTCATAGATTTTTTTTTTTCCTCTTTGGACATAATATGTACCTGATAGATTAATCAAACTTTAAATCTCTAAATATATACAATAAGAACGCATGAACATTACATAATCATAGAGTACCTGCACTAAAGAACACTGGGAATGGACTACCCATGATTGATCTTCCGTTGCACTCAATATTAACCATATAATTTCCTCTTTTTGGCACCACATATGTGATTGTATATGTACCATCATTCATATCCTTCACAATGCCATCTTGCTCGGTTCCACCAACACCTACCCCAGGTAACACCTTTACTTTAATCTGTGCACCACCATGGGGAACTTTCCTCCCGTCGACATCTTTAGTTACCACAGTAAAGGAAGCTGGCACACATGCTGTGCCCCCAGCTATGCCTGCTCCAGCTGCTGTGCATCTAGCAGGGTCTACAGGCCCAATGGGTTTGTGTTCCAAGTCCTCAGCATCTTCAAAATCACTATCTGAAGATGCTGCTTCTCTTGCAGGATTCTTATCTACGCCTTTAAAAGTAGCTTCGAAAGCAGCTTTGGCCGCTGCATCTTTTTCAGCCTCGCTCTTCAGTTTCGCCTCTTCAGCCTGCTTCATCCAGATTGGTTTCGCGACCACCAAGTTACGATCAGCCATCGAACCGAATTCTCCCCGATTATCAGGTTTGCAAATATCAAACCTCCAATCCAAAAAAAAAACCTAAATCAAATCAACCCACCAACGCTTCCACAGCATCAAAATTTACGCCACGGCACTCAAATACAACAAAACAACTGAACCCAAACAGGTCAAGAAGTATATAAAATCTCAATGGCAGGGTATTGACGTTCAGACACCCAATCCCAACAGGAAATAACCCGCTCGTTTACAGAGAAGACTAAGTTTCGCCAATACTGTCCTGATAGTTGTTAGGTCGAACAAAAAACATAAAATCGAAGATTAATCCTTGTACTTGCCGGGAAAATTAAAGAACAACAGAGTGAGCAATCCCCTAATCTCCCAGGAACCAGTCAGTTAACCGATCGGCAAAGAGAAGGAGCCCTAGATCTGGTGGAAGTCGGACGAAGAGTAAGCCAACGGCGCGCTATCTATGAAGAATGTCGAAGGAAAACGTACCTATTTCAGCGACGGCGTTGAGATAGGGGCGCGCGATTGAATGGAGGGAACGTGGAGGGCAAGCGGCTTCTTTGAACCCCGGATTTTTCTCCTCTCTGCTTTCTAATATTTTATATTCCTTAATTTACAAAATAAAAACAAATTTCTTCTAATTCAAAATAGTTTATTATCTAAAATGTTAATATACTTTATTTATTTTTAATTATGAATAAATACTTTTAAAATAAATCGAGCTTTTGGAAACTAAAAATTGTATACCAATAATTCACCTGACTATATTCGTTATTAAGACCCAACTGATATCCTTTCTCGGTTACGCCCTGTCTGTATTACCATAGTCGTTCACTTGCTAGAACTCTCCAATGATTTGATACTGTCTTTCCACTCATCCCCGAGTATAAACACTTTGAAGTCAGGACACTTCAAACCACTCGGGAAAGCCACAAAATGGCAAGTGACTTTCCTACTCAGATGTGACAAAACTAGCATCGACACTTCTTGCTTGAGCTAGGGGGAGCGCGCCCCAAACGTGGCCATCATGGCTCCAAACCGTCGTATTCTCTGAGTTACATAGAGATCTGGAACCGACACTCTCTTGTCTTGGTCTACATCCCTATTTAGAAGCAAGAATTGGAAGCTTGTAACTAAATTTGACACGTGTATCATTACAACCAACAAAAATTTGACACGTGTATCATTAAAAAAAAAAATAAAAGCGTAATTTTTATTGGGCAAATAAAATATTTAACTAAATTTCATCATGCATATTGTTTCTATTATTTAAAATTTGCATAGAAATCTTAGCCCGTATCGAAAAATATTTTATATGAATTATTTAATAGAAATCTAATCAATATATGTTTTTTTTTTTGGCTTAAAGTCATTAGATGATAAATTAATGATAATGACAGATTAAAAATATTATTAACATTTTTACCTTTTAAATTTTATGTCTATTTAGTATTTTGTTTTAGAAAACAAACAGGGACGTCATTATATATATATATATATATTTATTTATTTATTTTATTTTTTTTTTTTTTTTAAGAAAACGGATATTTATAAACTTATATATGAGAGGGGATTTTTAATTGCATTTTATTTCGTTCACGCAAAGTTTGGAGTCTAAGTTTTTTTTTAATAATATTGTTTAAACTATATATTATTTTTTTTATTTGTATTAAAACTATTTAAACGGCATCATTTGTTTTAATTATCAATAAATACAGACCATTTTAATAATAAAGACATATCAACCTACAAATCCGTAAGACAAAGGATTGAATTAGTAAAAAATGGACAAATCTTATCCATCAAGTTATTAGTTCATAAAACTACGAGTTTTTTATGTCTTGTTTGGTTGACTTTTCCGTAAATATTCCATAAATATAAATACTACAGCATGTTACATTCCACGAGCACGAATTATGTCACTCTCATTTATTTTAGTAGGCGCCTATTGGATTAACATCTTCTAAATCTCCTTCTTCGGTGGTTTTTTTCGTGCCTCACGTGCATTAGAGAGAGTCAAAGTCCCCGGGAAATCAGGGTTGCAACCCTCTATTGAGCAGCCAACACTTGTACTACTTGAGAATGTTGAGTCCGTTGCGATTTCTGATCATGTGGCGATGAGGGTCTTTCTGACTCGTAAGAAACTCGCAGCCAGACGATGGCAAGCAAGACAAACTTGCCAAGTTTGATTGATATGTTGTATCAGTCCATCGATTTGACAGACCAACTAGGTAGGCATCAAGTAGCTGCCTAAGTCGATCTCTTACCAACTCCTTTGCAGTAGATATTCTATTCGCACGAGTTAGTGTAACAAGAATGAAGTTCTTGATTCTGGTTCCCCTTCATTTGTCAGTGCTCAAAGTGAGGTTTGTCCCTTTCACGTATGCATGCTACTCTTGCTTTCTCGTCCTCGATCGTAGTTGGTCTTGCTTTCTCTTGTTGCTTAAAGACAATCAGTTGCTGCTCTTAACTACTATTAATTCGGATTTAAATGATGTCCTGTCAAGTGATTATACACAAATTAAAATTTAAAGTATCAATTTTAAAAAAATATTTATCATGTTTTTATTTATTTTTAAATATATTTTTGTGGTTTAATTTAAGCTAGATTTATTTTTTTAATAATTTAGTTATAAAGTCATCAATTCTGTAGATCCGTATATAATTAAACTAATTAATGGATATGTTATATTATATTATCGATTCCTATTTTTTTAACTAAAAAAAATTGTTTTTAACAAGTTAAATTACCAAATTGCCCCTGACATTTGGTGTATCGTAAGTTAATTAAACATTTTACTACAATAAAATAAAATAAAATTTTTATTTAAAAAAAAAAAGGAATATAGTGATAAAATTTATTAAAAAATAGAAAAATAGAAAAAGGATAAACTGTATATTTATCATTTTAAACTACATGTCGTACAAATGATTCATTTGGACGTCCAGTATAAATAGCAGAAATACAGAGGACGGAAGATAGACGGAGAGAAACAGAGAAATGCAGTGCTCCGATTTTACCTTCTCAGGGAGCGATTCACGCTTCTACATCCCTTCGAGCCCTAGCATTACTGGCCGGCGACCAATTACTGGCCACCGATCTGGTATTTTCTTTCCCAACACTCTTCCGTGCAACTTGATGCGCTTGCCGTCTCTTTCGATCAGAGCCAAGGCATCGTTCAACGAAGGAACTGTCTCCTCCGAGGTTGCCGATGGCTCCTTCTACGATTTGCTTGGTGTATCTGAGTCCGTATCCTTGGCGGAAATCAAGCGCGCGTACAAGCAGCTCGCCCGGAAGTACCATCCGGACGTGTCGCCGATCGGCCGTGCGGAGGAGTATACGAAAAGGTTCATTCGTGTTCAGGAGGCGTATGAGACATTGTCAGATCCGAGGAGGAGAGCTCTATATGATAGAGATATGGTTGGAGGTCTTCAAGTCGCGTTCTCTGCTTGGAGACTATACGATGCCGATCAGGTATTTGTTCAGTCTACCGATTTTAATTTGTTTTCCGGTAATTTAGGGGTAATCTGGTTGAATGTTTGCGGATTTTGAAATCTCCTGTGTTGATTTTGTGTTTGCCCTTGCTTTCGAGGTGATTTCGTGTTTAATTTCTCAGATGTTTTCCGGAGAGATTAAAATGAGTGAAGTATTTGATCTCAACGTATATTTGATTTTGGATTCTTTTGAGTGAGGAAATGAAACGTCGTTTTATTCTGCCTCCTGATTCTCTGTCTCTTTCCATTTTTTGTTTTTCTGATTGGTGGAGAGTGGTACTGTTTCTGTTGGAACAAGGTTCTTCCATTCGTTATCGTGATTTATTCTGTAATTCAGAGATTGAATGGGATCGATCAAGCTGATGATTTCTCGATAACTTACTCCAAATATGGAATTTCGTTACCTTTTCAACATCTTCTGTTTATATGCAACTTTTTTCACATAATTTTCTTTCAGTTTTCACTTTACTGTTGTGTTCTAGCGAGTCTGTAGAAATCTTTTTCCTCCATATAGAATCTCCAAATTTGATTTGGATTCAGGAAGCTCCAGAGAAAAGTGGATGGAGGAGTTGTTGGCAGTCTCAGATATCAGAATTGAAGAGAAGAAGCATGAACAAGGATTCGAGTCAAAATATGTCCTGGGGAGCTCGAATGCGCCGGCAAATGAATGAACAGGTCTGATGCAATTTTAGACTATCGAAACCACCATGTTTGACTTCAGTATATTCATACTGGAGCAACATAAGTTTATAAATAATTGTTAAGAATGAGATAGAAAATATAATTGGGAAGGTGTGTATTATCATTGATATTGATATCCTTTAAATAGGATACAAGCCAGTACAAATGAGGAAAATATAAAATAATTAAATACTAGAATAAAATAAAATATACTATAAATCTAACCATAAATGGAAGAATATTAAGATATAATATCTAAGATATATTCCATAAATAATATATATATCTCAACACTCCCCCTCAAGTTGGAGAGTGTATGTTAATCACGTCCAACTTGTCTTTAACTTGTCTTTACGGTAGGTCAATAACACCCAAGTTGTCTTTCACTCTTGTCTTCTCAGTAATGAAAATATCCGTAAAAAAAATAGACCGCCTTTGATTGGTTTGCATTTTTAGACTTTCAAGAAATTATTGAATTTTCAAGAAAGATGCAAGACTCAGAAATAGACCGCAATGATTGACTCGAGGATTGGTAACTTGTCCCATTTAATTTGATTTGGAACAAGTGAATATCCTCCCTGATCACTTCTCGGTCCATGCATAAATGCTTTAGAAATAGACTGCAATGATTGACTCGAGGATTGATAACTTGTCCATTTAATTTGATTTGGAACAAGTGAATATCCTCCCTGATCACTTGTTGGTCCATGCATAAATGCTTTAGTGGATAATGACACCAAGATCGGTGCTTTGGATCACTTGAGAGGCTGTGAAAGAAAATACGAACATCTTGAATATGTCACCTTAGAGCTTGGTGAGAAATTTGAAGATGCTTATAACGTATTCTTGATATTGGATGATTGACGATGGTAAAGACTTCACTGATTGGTTAGGGTTTGGCTTTAGGTAATACTCCCCTTGGACTCAGAGTCCAAGGGGGTATTAGGAATACCACGATCGATGCTTTGATATTAGGAATATCAAGATCGGTGCTCTGATACCATGTTAAGAATGAGATAGAAAATATAATTGGGAAGGTGTGTATTATCATTGATATTGATATCCTTTAAATAGGATACAAGCCAGTACAAATGAGGAAAATATAAAATAATTAAATACTAGAATAAAATAAAATATACTATAAATCTAACCATAAATGGAAGAATATTAAGATATAATATCTAAGATATATTTCATAAATAATATATCTCAACAATAATACGCCCAATTTGATAACAATAATTTTGTTGCTAGTTTTGTCGAAGTACCATTTTCCCCATTTCCTCTTGCAATATGCTAATAAATTAATAAATTAAATATATATTTTTTAATTTTATAATCAAATAGTTAATTTCTCAAGATAAACTTTGTATAAATTATTATTTTTCCACATAAAATTTTCAACATCCTAATAGAATTATCAAATTACATGATTATTCATAATATATTTCCAATGTTGACCATATAATTTAAATATATAAAATTATCAAGTTATTAAACAATTAAACTTAAATTTAACGATAATAGTTGTAGTAGCAATGATAATAACAATAGAATTAAATAGTAACAAAAAAAAAATAGACAGAAAAAATACTCACTTTATGTAACTGATATTCACATATATTTCACGGGATCAATAAATCTATCGAACACAGCTCAACCGTTTAACTTTAAAATATAAAAATCGAATCTTATTTAGGATCGGTTCTATAAATGGTATATTTATGTTTTGAGTTATACACGGTCAATAATCGAGCAGTTGTTTGATGAATCGGAATCCGCTAGTTGGTTCCACAACTTTCTTTGTTAGGAGTTTAAAAAATTATCTCAAATAAGAATCACACGTGAATTTGGTGATAGATGACAAGTAGAAATGTCGAACAAGTTGAAATGAGAATCACATGTGAAAGGAGAACTCAGTCCCGACCAAGTTGAAATGTCGAGTTAAGGTGATAGATGACAACCTTGCTAACACAATTAACCCATTGTAGAATTCTAACCTCGACATCAGGGAGACATTATAAATACGAGAGTCTACTTCTTTCATGAAAGGTAAGTAACTTAACATGTGCTTAAATCGATGATACTTTATGCTTGAGACTACATAAAACATTAAAGCCCGTTAAGTAAAGCACCGTATCTGTGCAAGATCTCTTGTTTGAATAAATCTTTGTATCAAACCATTTTAAAACTCGTTTTTTTTTTCCTTACGAGACATAGATGTAAATGAAAAATATGTTAAATGTTTAATATGATAAAAACCATTATTTTTATCTATTGTTGTATGTCTTGTGACTCAGAGATAACTCTTTGTAACCCTTTTTTTTTTTTACTCATCTTCATATGGAAGTTTTATGGAAGTTTTTCGCGTTAATTTTTATTGTTATTTTTGGGAGAGAAACTTGAATATTACTTTTTTTTTTAATTTAACATTTGGCTTACGTATATCCATATTTGAATGTATCACCCACTGAACGTTCAAATCTTCATCTCCATGTTCGTTAAACTAAACAAGAAAACGCTCGTTGGAGGAAGTTTACATATTTTTAGCTTTCCAACTTATGTTGGTGTGTAGGAGATAATGAAAAGTAAGTAACTATGACTAAATTCTACACTCCTATGTCTCATAAATCTATCAAGGAGTTCCTTTCTAGAAATCTACCTTCCCTTTAAAAATGAAAGGGAATTGCATAATAAGCTCATGCATCTTGCCTACCGAGCAACCTCATAGGCTTGCAGTTTCCTTGGCTACATAAATGAATTGGGGATGTTCAGTGTTAATTGGTGAAAAGATCATCTGAATCCCAGCCCGCCAAGCCAGTAGCGAGTTTGCGTGTCGATATCGAGCACGGAGCATTATCAATCACGTTAGTCACTTCAATTTGGATGTTTAATCAATATGGAACAACGTACGGTAGAGCGCAGGTATCAACCGAGTCAATCGGCATTGCCTCTGCCCATACATATGGTGTCGCCGTTTCCATCTCGAACCCGTGTGCCTTCAGCTTCTTCAATTAGGAAGCATTGCATATGCAGCAGCCAGCCCGCCAAACCAATAGCGAGTTTGTGTGTCGATATCGAGCAAGGAGCATTATCAATCACGTTAGTCACTTCAATTTGGATGTTTAATCAATATGGAACAACGTACGGTAGAGCGCAGATATCAACCGAGTCAATCGGCATTGCCTCAGCCCATACATACGGCGTCGTCGTTTCCATCTCGAACCCGTGTGCCTTCAGCTTCTTCAATTTGGAAGCATTGCTGCTATGCAGCAGCCAGTCTTGGTCACAAAACTCTGACAAGTCCTCCATTTTGGGAACTAAATACGCCTGGCTTAAATGCTCCAAATCTGGATGTGGTGGCTTTGAGTGTACCTTTGACAATTTGGATCAACTTGTTAATAATTCTGTTCAACTTGTGTTCTTTACCGCATGATTTAAGATCATAGGTATTGGCTGTTACCTGCCAATTTGAAGCAGCTGGTCCAGAAGATTGGCATGATTTTACCATCTTGTGGTTAACTCTAGGATGATCAGAGGAGGAAGTGAACCTTGCAGAGTTACTGGACAAATGGTCCATGGCTGTTGAAAAAGTAACCAAAAAATCAACGGTGAGGTAAAAAAAGCTGCCCGATTAACAAAAAAAATTTACAAATTTTCATGTCAATAACCATTGCTAGTAATGAATGATATGAACGATATGAATGATATGAACGATATGAACCGTATGAACGATATGAACCGTATGAACGATATGAACCGTATGAACCGTATGAACGATATGAACCGTATGAACGATATGAACCGTATGAACGATATGAACGATATGAACCGTATGAACCATATGAACTAAATGAACGATATGAACCAAATGAACAATATGAACCAAATGAACGATATGAACCATATGAACCAAATGAACCAAATGAACCAAATGAACCAAATGAACCAAATGAACGATATGAACGATATGAACCATATGAACCATATGAACGGTATGAACAAATGATCTCAAATCTTCATGAGTAGTAGTAATCTCAAGAGGAACAGTTGCTCTTTCTAACCTGCACAGTTTCAAGAGGAGAGATCCAATGGATCTAATTTTAACACAACAACATTCAACTCACCAAAGATTCCATTGCCTTCAAAGTCCTTCCTCTTCACGAGATTTCGCATACTCGCAACAGATCGATGTCTATCCCTGAGAAGTTGTGATGTTATTATCGAATCAGCACTGGTATTGTCGTCTTCGTCGTAGCGTTCTTTTGTTTTTTCCAGGTTTCCAATCTTTTGTTCAAGTTTCTCCTTCTTTTTCTTCTTTTTATCTATTTCTTTATCCTGCTTATCTTTGTCCTTGCTTTTTTCATCCCTCCCATTCCCTTTCCACTTCTTCCCTGAATCCACCCCATCTTTAACCATTGGCTGAACAGTCCCCATCCTACTAAACTTCGACGACGACTCCTCCCGTATTCCTCGATCGCCATGTTTTTCCACAAAACTTTCCTCATTCTCGTCCTTCGTCTTCCCTTCACCGAAACTCCGAGTGACCTTAGCCACTGATCTATCCATCCAACCATCTCTCTCTGGAAGACAAACAGACAACTTCTCCCCCAAAAGGTTCCTAAATCCACTGTCACCGTCCTCGGTCCTCCTCCTCGGCAACTCGGGCACAATTTTGAAGGCACTAAAATTTTCAGGCAGGTGGCTACCATAACTAGACTCGCCTTCACTATAACCAGCTGACTGTCCAGCATGTTTCTTCCCAGTTAGCCTGCAGTTATCCTCGACTTCAAGATCTTTCTGGTCGAGGAACTGTCGTTTGTGACAGTGGATTTTATCCGAAAGTTTTGACTCGTCCAAGGTTCTAGCTTTATCTTTAACTCTGTCTTTCTCCCTGTCTCTTTTATCTCCATTCCTGCTTTTTCCCTTTTCTTTGTGATCCCTCTTCTCCTTTTTCCTCTTCTTTTTATGCTTATCCTTTTTGTCAAAAGAATAAATCAATGAGCATAAAATAAGAACACACACAAAAACGAGCAACTGGCTACATATCATGTCAACAACCTTTAATGTCTTATTCTGATGAACTCTGATTGTAATTGGTAAGACAAACAAAAGTAGGAACAAAAAGAAGACATCCCACAGATTGACAACAAGATGATTAACAAAAAGCACAACGATTTTATGAACATATCCCATAAAAATTTTAAGTAAGAAACTAATTGCAAATCAATGCAAACCCAGCAATCATCCAATTACCAGAGGAAAACATGCAAGAACAGTCACTTTCAACCTTATGATTAGCACATGCTAGAAAAGAGCAGCTCATGGGAGCTTCAATTCAATCAATTCATTACACAGACATGGTTTAGTATGATCTGAAGGGAGTTTGCTCAACCTTTTTGGCTAGGTCTAGATCCTGTATGCTAGCTTTCTTTTCATAACCAGGTGGTGGAAATGGAAAGCATCGCGACATTGTAACGACCAAGAACAAAAATCGCCTTTGAGAAAGAAGAATTCTCGAATTACTTCACTTTTTCTTGTTTGGAATGAAGTAAGTTCGTTCCCTCCTCTGCCCATGCAGTAATTTCTGAGCTCCTACCAGAAATTCTCCCATTCAGCTGAAGGTCTTTCTCAAATTCGTTGTAGAAACCTATGCATTAGCCTTTGAGGAGAAGGAATTATGCCAAACTAATGAAAACTAAGCTTCTTCGCATGAAAATTTGCACAAAAAAGGGAAAAACTATGTTAATCCAAATGGCTTCTTCAGTATGAAAAGTGGACCGCTGTAACCCAGTCTTCTAAGAAGTGCTCTTAGCCAGTCAAGAACAAGAAAATCCTCCTTGAATCCAGAGTCCATGGCAAAAATCATCCCCTTCTGAAGATCAAAATCCAGTAACTCCAGAAACTTTATGTTCCACAGATCTGTTTCCCCAAATTATGAATCACTGCCAACAGGTTTGATTATACAGTTCCATCCTCCCCCACTCCCTTCTCATCAGTGTCCGCCGTCGTTTCTAAGTCAAGGATTGAAGTGAAACTTTAAAGCTCAGAAATGTCAAATCCTCGAGGTCACATCCTGGTAAACCTGGATCTTACTAAGTCAATCCCCGCGCTGAAGCAAACACTCAACGATTCAAATTCCAGAGAGCTAATAAAACAGGAAACAAAGAGAATCAAGTGCTTCTTCAATGAGTGTGGCAGATTAGTTAGAATCGAGTCTAGAAATCCAATAGCAATGGAATTTTTGATCGGATTCGGCAAAAACACACTGAGAATTGAGAAGAACATTCAACAACTTCGCTCTCGATTGACGAACACGGTAGAAGAAAAATTGCGCAATATGAACATCGATAATCACTTCAATCTTCGCACGAGTCCAATTTTCCTCTGTTTTAGCAATGGAGACGGACTGGAGTTGTTCAGCTCAGGAATTTCAATCGAGAAGGAGAGAAATGGAGGACATGCGATCATGGAAACAGTGACAGAGAGTGATGAACAAGAACAAGAAGAAGAATATTTAGGAGAAGCAAAAATGGCGTTTGGACGAATCGCGAGAGAAAATTGATGAGTGACAGTTCTGACCGAAGAAAGAAAAAAAAAAAAAAGAGCAAAACTTGGTGCTGAGTGCAGTCTCGTCACGTGGCCCAATCATATTTTGCCACGTGTAAACCTTTTTCCCCCCCCCCGGTTTTTCCTCCATATTTTTTAAATATTTTATTTTCCTATTTTCTTAAAAATTTTCTTATTTCATATTAATTTTAAACTCTATATTTTCAATAAAAATAAATTAAAATTATATACATGAAAAAAGAAAAAATAATATACAACAAAAATAAAAATATTTTAAGTAAATAAGACAGTTAAGAGGTTTTTATTAATTATTATTATTATTATTATTATTAACAATTATTAGTGGTGAATAGGGATATGCGGCTGACTCGGAAGCATTTTCCACACAATTTTTTGTTGCTTAGAAGTTTGGATAACATTCGAAAAGGGAAAAATAAATGAGATTAAAGGGGAAATGGAGAGGTCGAGTGGAGAACACGCGATAGCGTGCGCGTGGGAAGGGAAAGTTTAGGATTACTGCAAAACCACTTGCCTGAGCACATGGATTCTGTATTTGCAGCTTTTACATGTGGCACCCCCCTCTCTACCACAACTCACTGCAACCTCTTTCTTTCTGTCTAACACGTGTCGCCTTCTCATTCTTTCATTATTTAAAAAAAAAAAATTCTTTTAATTCTCAAGCTTGGATCTTTATTTAAATTTATATAAATTTAAACTTATTTAACTTTATATAAATTTATTTAAATTTATATATATATATATATATTTGTAGAAAATAGGGTGAAAATTTGCTGCTAAATTTGTATGATCATATTTTTTAAATAAATTTTCTATCATTATATATATATATTTAAAATATTAACTTTAAATAAAAAATTTAATAAATAATTTCCATGGTTCAAATAATAAAATAATAATTTAATAATATTTAAAAAAGAAAAATTAAGAATTAAAATAACTAGTATTTTTTATAATTGGACATATTTAAAAAAAAATTTAAACGATTGGGCGTTAAAAACGTATGGGCCGGAGAATCGGCCCAAAAACAAGCTCATTTCCGATGCTTACGTGGCGGGAGAAACGTAGATTGGGCCGGAATTAATTGCCCACAGGCCCAAAAGAATATAAATTGAAAGCCCAGGCCCAAAACTAAACAGCGGTCGATTGTTAGAGTCAAACCGAGATTCTGGCGCCATATATAAACCCTTGCCTCCACTGCCCGTCGTTGAAAAACTCCGACGGTACATTTCCCTGTTGGCGTCGTGATGACAAAGCTTCGTCATGGCGATGTATTGAGGAAGTGATACAGAATCTACGCTTGACGAGGAAGTGAAGTTCTAGTTTCTTCTGAGACATCTTCTTCAGTGTCAGCATTCTAATGCCGAATGAGCGTATGTCGATTATCAGAGTGAGAGCTTAATACTCCTTTCCCGCCATGGATGCAGTTGCTTATCGGCGGAATTTTTGCGTATGATCTTTCTTCGTGGACTTGCGCACTCTTTATTTTGAATTTTGGATAGCAGTAAAAAGAAGGAAAGATGAGTACAGTGGACAAGATGCTGATTAAAGGTATTCGGAGTTTCGACCCGGAAAATAGGAACGTCATCACCTTCTTCAAGCCCTTGACTCTGATCGTTGGCCCTAACGGTGCCGGGAAAACTGTAATTGCTTCTCGAATTCCATTTTGATTTAAGTAACCGGTGTTCGTGGTTTTTGCTTTGTATTTACTATAATATATGGCGATGAAGCACCTGCTTCGTCTTAATGGCGGTGACTTGGTTTTTTCCCCAGACCATAATTGAATGCTTGAAGCTCTCTTGTACCGGCGAGTTGCCTCCCAATGCCAGGTCTGGCCACAGCTTCATTCACGACCCGAAGGTCCGTCTGTTTTATCTCTTTTGGATTTTTCATCTGTTATGCTTTGTTCGTTGATGTAATATTGGTTTTGGATGGTTGGTGAATGGGACTAATTTATCCCTATGTAGGGCTTCCAATATTCTCAGCTCATGCAGCTTCGTCATTAAATAGAGGTTTTGGATTTTATTTTCTTAAAAGGCTTACTAGTTGGTCTCTCTGGGTCTTCTTGGACCCTTGTGTAGGTTGCAGGAGAGACAGAGACAAAGGGACAAATCAAGCTTCGGTTTAAGACAGCGGCAGGTAAGGATGTGGTATGCATAAGGTCATTCCAACTTACTCAGAAGGCATCGAAAATGGAGTATAAAGCAATAGAAAGCGTGCTTCAGACGATAAACCCACATACTGGCGAGGTGTTGCATTTTTTTTATTATTAATATTTATGTTTTTTTAAAATATATTATTAGTTTTTACTTCACTTAGACGGATTAAGAAGGTTTCTCAAGGTAAAGAAACGAGGATTGTAGGTTGAAATGAAGGGACTTTTGAGTGAAGTTACAAAGTTTCTTCTTGCTCATTAGAAACTTGGACATTTAGAGTTTCCTTTGATGCCAGATATAGGCGAAGTAGAATTAGGGTCGAGGAATTCGGCAGGGTGATGTCAGCGGTATGACAAGAGGATGGAACTGAGAATCTAGTGGACAGTCCAAGAAATGACAATTTTTTCATAATCAATGCAGGGATGTGTTGGGAGTGTGAAAACTACATCTTATGATGGATAAAAGAGGATTTTCAATTCAGAAGGAAGGGATATGGAGATTTGAAGGAAGTTTAAACAATTAAAGTGTAATTTTCTGGTAAAGGAGTTGAGGAACATAGGTTTAAGAGGAAAGAGGCAAACAAAGAGAGTGGGAAAGTCTGTCGGAGTAAGGTGGTTGAACTTGATGTTTCGAGATAAGTGAAGAAGACAGAAGAAGTAGTTGACCAAATTGAGGGAAGCAAGCATAGGGCTTCAACAAAATTTGTTGGGAGAAAGCAGTTATCTGTATTAGTTTCTTCCATAATTGTTGATATGATATTTTGGAATCCCTGAAGTATACACTCTTTGAAGCTTTCACATTGACTCGATAAGTTGCCAAGATGGATTTATGAAAAGGGCATAAATAGAAAGTGATGGCTCTCTCTTTGTTTGCCTTGTGGTTTCTTCATTGATGTCGAGAGGTGTCCTTGCTTTTGTTTGAATTCTTATACAATCTCTTGGTTCAATTTTTCATTTTAACGTTTTCACTACTTTCATTTTAACGTTTCATGGCAATTGTCATTTTCCCTTTTCTTAAAAGGAGCATTGCAATGTTTTCCTATAGAGCTTTCTATGTTTTCTTCTCATAGAAGCGAGGTATCCTCTTCCTGATGTAAATATTGACTTAATATTATCAGATTGTGTATGGGTTGTTTTTAAATGAGGTAGGTAAATAGCAATGATGCAGTTATTGTTGTCTGTGCTTTTGATCATGCATACTTGTTTGACGGAGTAATGGAAAGGGGATGTGGTGATTTAAGCTTTATGCTTTTGGTTAAATTTTGACATCCTTAATTCCAGTTATCACTGTTTCTGTTGTTGTAAAATTGCAGAAAGTTTGTCTCAGCTATAGATGTGCAGACATGGATAGGGAGATTCCTGCTTTAATGGGTGTGTCAAAGGCTATCCTGGAAAATGTGATATTTGTTCACCAAGATGAAGCTAACTGGCCATTGCAAGATCCTTCAACATTAAAGAAGAAATTTGATGATATCTTCTCTGCTACAAGGTACTGTTTCTATGTTTCCATGAAGTTGAAGTCTTTTGATGACTTGTCTCGACGTAATATGGCTAAATTATGCCCTTAAAATAGTAAATATATACAACATCGAATCCTCAAATGGAGTACTGTCATTGGCCAGACCAAGCGCCAACTTGTATCCAAGTTAAGACTAAATTGTCAATATCTTCTCTCTCTCTCTCTCTCATTAAAAACATTTATGAAAAATTATCACCTGATGGTCACTTGTCTATTTCGTATGATGCATAAATACTTTCTTTGCTGTTCTTAGAGGATCTGTTAACTTTCACTCTAGCCTCACAAGTCCTTACTAAGTTTATTTATATTATTACCTTTGGGAAACTTGACTTGTCAATGTATTGGAAAGCCTCTTTTCACATTCATGGTCTCTGGTCTTTGATTTGCACTTATTCTTCCTGACCTTCTATGCTTGGGGGAACGGTGATTGATGACATAAGTTCATATTTTAATTTTGGAGTATATTAATGACCAGATATACAAAGGCATTGGAGGTCATAAAGAAGCTTCACAAGGATCAGGCTCATGAAATAAAGACTTACAAACTAAAGTTGGAGAATCTTCAAACTTTAAAAGATGCAGCATATAAGGTTCTTGTTCATGTTTTCGATTCAAGAATATTGATGTCGAACCCTCCAATTTACGGAGATATCGATGGATATTTCCATTCTTGTATAGAGCAACTCTTCTCTCTCTTGTTACTGAATAGCGGTACACAACCATTAGCGACCCATTCTTTTGTGGTCCTATGATCTGTCCTTCAAGTTTTTATTTGATATTTTAAGTCTGAACGAGAGAAGGATGTTAGATATCTTCTGTACTTGGGCAAAGGAGTTGTCTTGCTGACATATTATCTCACTATTACAGCTCAGGGAAAGCATTTCTCAAGATCAGGAAAAAACAGAATCTGTTAAAAGTCAAATGCAGGAACTGGAGAAGAACATCCAAGATGTTGATGCCAAAATTCATCATGCTGAAACACTTTTGAAAGATGTGCGAAAACTACAGGACCAAATATCTACTAAGACTGCCGAAAGAAGCACTTTATTTAAGGAGCAGCAGAAGCAATATGCTGCTCTCGCTGAGGAGAATGAAGGTCAGTTCTAGTTGGAGATGAATAAATAGTTTCAAATTTCTTGATATGTTATAGGAACTTGGTAAAGAAATGGGAGGATAAGCATCCTTCGTTTAGTTCACATAGAATAAGAAATTACTGAATGCAACAATATATTCGATCATTTACAATGTGTAAGAGTGGTTGAATTTGTTTGTTTCATCGTTTGAATTTGGTATTTAAAACATTAGAGTGGTTCTTTTGCTCCTCTAAATTTAAGTGCAAGCCCTTCTTGTAATTTTTTTAATTGCGAACAGTTTATATCATTTTATTGCTTTCATTTTATTGCTTTCATTTTATTTTTCTATTTAGGAAAAGTTGATATCTTCTGAATTTTTTGTTGTCTGTATTTTACTAATTTCATTTTTTCTTTCCTTTGCCTGGTGACGTCATCATGTTTTTAATTTTCTCTCTATGGTCTTCAGTCGGTTGAANTTTTTTTTTTTTTTTTTTTTTTTTGGTGTGTTTGTGGGGGTTTCCTTCTCATTGACTTCTCTCCATTTGGTAGACACTGATGAAGAATTGAAGGAATGGAAAACCAAGTTTGAAGAAAGAATTGCTATTTTGGAGTCTAAAGTAAGCAAGTTGGAGAGGGAGATGAATGACATGGAGACAAAGAGTTCCTTTCTTAAGCAGACAATTAATGAATATATATGGGAGATAAGCAAGCTTCAAACAGAAGCCGAGGTCAGTCATCTTTGAAGCAAAAATTTAACAATTTTCTTCTTGCTTTTTACCACAAAAACGAATGGCTACGCATTGCCTTGAAATGTAGAAGAAGATGCCTCAGTACTTCTTAAACTTCTACTCCAGGTGCACATGTCATTGAAGAATGAACGTGATTCTACTATTAAAGAACTTTTTGCAAGACATAATCTTGGTTCTGTGCCAAATACTCCCTTTAGTGACGAAGTTGCATCCAACCTAACCAATAGAATAAAATCAAGACTGGTGGACCTTGACAAGGATATGCAAGATAAAAGGGTAACTTTCTTGGGACTTTATATTATCAAAGTTGGGGAATGATTTAGTATAGAACCAGTTTGTATCGGTTTTTTAAAACCGTTTCTTGAGAACCAATATAATAAGGGAGATGGAATTGCAGGTTTCAAATGATGTTGAACTTAAGACAGCGTGGGACTGCTACATGGGTGCAAATGATCGATGGAAAAATATCGAGGCCCAAAAACATGCTAAAGCTGACATTAAAGTACGTCTGAAATGATTTTGAAACTTCAAAAACTATATGTTGTTTACTCTATTAATTGACTTTATGCAGAGAGGAATCGTGAAAAGGATTGAAGCGAAGGAGAGCGAGCGAGATTCATTTGAACTTCAAATTTCTCATGTTGATCTTTCTCACATTGATGAAAGAGAAAAAAATATGGTTGGTAGTAGTTGTCCTACAATTTTTTTAAAATTTGGAATTGCATAGTTTTTCTTGGAGAGATAAATGAAGATGATCACATATGGACGTCATCTCTTGGTTATTGC
Organism: Cucurbita pepo subsp. pepo; assembly: GCF_002806865.2. Taxonomy (NCBI): domain Eukaryota; kingdom Viridiplantae; phylum Streptophyta; class Magnoliopsida; order Cucurbitales; family Cucurbitaceae; genus Cucurbita; species Cucurbita pepo. The sequence continues at coordinate 12,395,832 of NC_036640.1, forward strand.
AGCAAATTGAGGTCGAGAGAAAGACAAACCAGCTTGCTGAAAGAGAATTTGAATCAACAATACGTCAAAAGCAAAGTGATCTATATGGTATTGAGCAGAAAATCAAGGCTGTTAACAGAGAAAAGGACATTATGGCTGGTGACTCTGAGGACAGAGTAAAACTTGCTCTCAAGAAAGCGGAGTTAGATAATCATAAAAAGAAGCACAGAAAGATGTAAGTGAAGTATCTCTTTCTGGCTTATGTTTCATGCCATGTCAGCTTTAATTGCAAATGTTTATGCTTTTGCTTTCCTTTCCATACTTGTTTCTTCAGAATCGATGAGTACAAGGACAAAATTAGAGGAGTGCTGAAGGGGAGATTGCCTCCAGAGAAGGATTTGAAAAAAGAAATCACTCAAGCACTCAGGTTCTTCTAGTTCTATCCTCAATTCCTTTTCGCTATCTTCCCAAAGGATAATTCTAAAGTTGAATGCTTGACTGGATCAATTCTACCACATATACGATATTTGTAGATGATTATTCTGTTTACTTCAACTGATGAGGTGCTACTAGACAACTCTCTAACCTGTTAAAACAAAGAACTGTGGAACGATATAGACCGTATTTATAATTAAGGATCATGTGAGAGGCATGAAATTTGTTCAATTTCACATCTATCCCACTACATTCTATGTCATCGTATTTGCTTGGAATGCATTTTAAGATGACGGTTTTCTGTACACACTGTTCACAGCCGGAGGGACGGGGTAGCTATGCTATAAGGTTTCTGTTGTTTATTTGTTCTATACTTGGAAATATGTTCTTTAATCTTACATGGTTAGGTATGTTATATATAAATATTTAATTCTCTATTGCCGAGACATAATATCCTCCTCGGTAGAATAGTTGGGTTCTGCATTAAATTATTGGCCAAACCAATTTCCTGAGTTCTGAAGCATATCATTTTTGTACTTAGTGATTATCTATCATTTTTGAGTCCCATATTGACTTGGTGGCGTTCCCCCTTTCTTCTTTTCTTTAGCTTTTAGAATTCAGATGTTAGCTTAAAAAAGATTGGTCTTGTTGGGTGATCGAATAGAATGCGCTCTATAATCTTAGCAACAGGCACGGCCTTACCTTCCTTTCAAAGAGCAAGCTTAGTCTTCTTTTCTCTTATCTCAGGGCTGTTGGTATGGAGTATGATGACCTAAATTCTAAATCTCGTGAAGCCGAGAAGGATGTGAATATGTTGCAGATGAAAATACAGGAAGTTAATAACAACCTTTCCAGATATCAAAAGGAAATGGAGTGTGAGTTCTCCATTCTGTCAGTATTTTAGGAATGATACCATTCATAAATATTTTCTCTTCATTTATATTTTTTGATGTTTGTTGTTGAATTATTGTACGAAAATGGTTTTTCTACTTTTCTTTTATTTCATTCGTGTTTTAAGGTTGATTTGTTATTATGTTGGTTTCAATTTCTTTATGATACCTGAATATTTATGCAACATGGGTTTTCCCCATTAAAGGAACCTGCTAAAAGAAAATCCAAGTGTATAATATTTGAAGAAAAAGTCTTCACATAATATGTCTTTAAATTTACAGTTCCAATGAATTTAAATTTTTAGCACGTATTTGTGTTGTAAATCTTTTTTCTCCCAACCAACCCCCACCGCTATAGCAATACAATGATATCTAAATCCCTCCCCCGCTTTTTCAATGTCACTGGATACCACCATCCATTTTTCTCTATACAAGATTGTTTGATTGCAAATGTCTTTTCCATCAATTGTTTTTTGGTTTGATGCAGCAAGAAAGAGATTTGTTGAATCCAAACTCCAGTCCTTGGATCCACACTCTTTTAGTGTTGATTTGTATCTCAAGGCCTTGGAAGGGGCTAAGGAGAAAAAAGATGTGCAAAAAAGGTACAGTTGTGGCCTTAAACTTCATGATGCTGCAATTTTGAGATTTTAATTTTTATTGATCTAGTTTCTTTCTGATTTTGATTAACAAGGTTTTTGGTACATTACCTGCAGCAAGTACAATATTGCAGATGGTATGCGTCAAATGTTTGATCCATTTGAAAGAGTTGCCCGTGCTCATCATGTTTGCCCTTGTTGTGAGCGCCCCTTCACAGCAGAAGAAGAAGATGAATTTGTTAAAAAGGTTGAAAACTGTATCTTTCATGCCTCCGATTCTCTTTTCCACCTGAATGCTCTTATGCTTTTTCCTGCACATTTTTCCTTATGATTCATTCTTCTGTATCTTTAAGTAGTTCTTGATCTTCTTTATTTTGGTATTTTCTTTAATGTGAATTGTATCTACCTGGTAAAGTTTTTCTCTTGAATGTTGCTTTAACTCGGCTGCGTTATTTCTATCTCCGGAAAGTCTTTTTATTTATTGGTTTTTGATTGGTCTTTTCTAATTTCAGCAAAGAGTGAAGGCTGCAAGTTCTGCTGAGCATATGAAAGTGCTTGCCATGGAGTCTTCCAGCGCCGACTCCCATTTTCAGCATCTGGACAAGCTCCGCATGGTTTTTGAAGAATATGTCAAACTTAGCAATGAAACAATTCCTAAAGCAGAGAAAGAACTTCATCAGCTTAACGAAGAGCTGGATGAAAAGTCACAGGCCCTTGACGATGTAATTGGCATATCACCTTTTATGTTCTGCCTCTTCTTCTTCTTCTTCTTCTTCTTCTTCTTCCTTTTCGTCTTCTTCTTTCACTCAGGAAGATCACAAAAATAGAAATATAAGATATTTCAATTTGGAAAGGAGTAATTAATGACTCTTTTAATTCTTCTTTCTAGTGCTGAGAATTGATTTATGAAAGAGTCCTGAATTGATTTTATGACTGATGAAAAGTCACAGTCTGTTTTTCTTATTAAAGATATTTACAAGTAGTATGATGTAACCTATTTACCTGTAGGTGGTGGGCGTCTTAGCTCAAGTAAAGGCTGACCGGGACGCAGTTGAGAACTTGGTACAACCTATTGACACTGCCGACAGACTTTACCAAGAAATTCAAACTTGGCAAAAGCAAGTTGATGACTTGGTCTACAAGCTTGATTTTCGAGGGAAAGGTGTGAAAACAATGGAAGAAATTCAGTCAGAGCTGAATGCATTGCAAAACACCAAGTAACTAACTCACTTGATGTTATATCTATTGCATAAAATCATACTTTAAATTTTATTTGTTTACCCTTTAAGTCAATTACTAAGTGCTCTCTTCTTTCAGCTGATTTTTGTCTCTTTCTTATAACTGTAGAATAACTTTTTGTATTTTTTGGAAACAGAGATGGTTTACACAATGAACTAGAGAAGCTAAGGGATGAACAAAGATATATGGAAAATGATTTGTCCAACATTCAGATAAGGTGGCACACTCTTAGAGAGGAAAAAGTGAAAGCTGCCAATACTTTGCGTGACGTTAGGAAGGCAGAAGAAGAGTTGGACCGTCTGACTGAGGAAAGAGGTCAAGTCGATCTTGATGAGAAGGTAATTCTTTTTTCTTGCTCGAAAATAAAGGAAAATATGAATAAGAAAAACAAATTTCAAAGGTAAAAGGCCCTTGCAAGAAACGTGTCCATTCAAATACGATATAAAAGAACCAAAATCTGAAAAGTTATTCTCGATCTTGCAGTTCGCTCTAAAAATTCTCGATTTCCTCCCATAGAAGCAGCTTTGATATGAAGTAGAAATCGATAATTTTTTTTCCTCTGTAGGCTTTTCTCCCATAAATATTCACATAAAGGATAGAATAAAGATATCTTAGGAATATTGTGTATATGTCAAACAGATGCATAAATTTTCTTGATAGCCTTTAAGCAAAATGATGCAGGGAGAATTAGGTTAATCTTATATAATCCTAGGTTCATCCCCCTTTTACTATCTTTTTATGTACTAATCTTGCTATAATCTTGCAGCATTTGGAAGAAGCTCTTATCCCTTTGTCAAAGGAGAAAGACAAACTACTTAACGACTATAATGAACTAAAAGATAAACTTAATCATGAATACGAGGAGCTGGGTGACAAAAAGAGGAAATTTCAGCAGGAAGTCGAGACGCTTCTTAGAACAACTTCAAAGATTAAAGAGTACGTTCAACGAGTTTTCGAGTGATCTAAATGTCCTTTCATGCCCTCAAAGCTAATGTTTGGTTTGGTTTTACACTACAGGTACCTTGATTTAAAGAAAGGTGAGAGGCTAAAAGAACTGCAGGAAAAGAAAGCACAGGCTGAATCTCAGCTTCAAGGTTGTGACAGTAGGAAGCAGGAAATATTGGTTGAATTAAACAAAAGTAAGGACTTGATGCGGAATCAAGATCAATTAAGAAGGAACATTGAGGACAACTTGAACTACAGGAAAACAAAGGCTGAAGTCGATGAGCTTGCTCGTGATATTGAATCACTAGAAGAGCAAATTTTAAAGATCGGAGGGGTTTCAACCGTTGAGGCCGAACTAGGAAAACTGTCTCAGGACAGAGAGAGGCTATTGTCTGAGGTTTTTCTTTTCTTCTCCCTACAAATATGAAATCTTACTTATCTTTTCCATCTAGGCTGTGCATCCAATTAATATATAGTTACGTATTTCATTGATACACACGACTTTAATATCGATGCCTTGATCTTGTTTACTTTCACAAATTTTCTCCCACGCATTACTCAATATTTATATGAAGGTAGATAACATCCTGAATGGTTTTGTGTATTCATGTTGTAACAGCTAAACAGGTTTCATGGGACAATGTCTGTCTATCAAAGCAATATTTCAAAGAATAAAATTGATTTGAAGCATGCGCAATATAAGGACATTGACAAGCGGTATTTTGATCAGCTAATTCAACTTAAGGTTTGATATATATTTTTTCAGCAGCTAATAGGTTGTGTTTTTTCTAATTTGGTTCTATTGATAACCTTAGTATTTAATGACAGACAACTGAGATGGCAAACAAGGACTTGGACAGATATTACAATGCCCTTGACAAGTGAGCCTCTATAATGAGTTATAATTTTGAGGCTAAATTACGAGGAGTACCCTTAACCTTCCATAAACGTTTCAAAACTACTCTTAAAGTAGAAATTTGTTAGAATATTGGATGAAAATTTGGAGTTGGAATGATATACTAGTGACTCGAAACAGAGATTGGGACCTGAACGGTGTCACACCATTCCAACTCACCACCATACCCATTATGAGTTCCAGTTTCTATCCTAGATTCTAACGAGTTTCTACTTCTAGAGCAAGTCGATAATAATATTACTACTTTTAAAAGTTTAGGGGTATTTTTTAAACAAATATCAAACTTTTGGGGCATTTTTGTAATTTAGCCTTGTAAGATTTCTTTTATATATGAAGAATTGTGTTTTTTTCTTTATTTCAGGGCACTCATGCGCTTCCACAGCATGAAAATGGAGGAAATAAATAAAATTATAAGGGAGTTGTGGCAACAAACATATAGGGGACAAGATATTGACTATATAAGTATTCACTCAGATTCTGAGGGTGCAGGAACTCGTTCATATAGCTACAAGGTCCGCTAGCTCTCTATTACCGCTGCTTTCTTTGTCGGTCTCTTTTTTATTATATATTCAATGATAGTCATGTATTGTAATGGCCCAAGCCTACCGCTAATAGATATTGTCTTCTTTCGGTTTTCCATTTCGGGCTTTCCCTCAAGGTTTTAAAACGCGTCTGCTAGGGAGAGATTTTCATACCCTTATAAAGAATGTTTCATTATCCTCCCTAACCGATGTAGGATCTCATATGTATACTGTTCAGGTTCTCATGCAGACGGGTGATGCTGAACTAGAAATGAGAGGAAGGTGCAGTGCTGGTCAAAAGGTAGGGTCCAATTCCATTCCTCTGTTTATAATATCCCCTCTTTCCTTTGAAGAATTAATACTAATATCATAGTTACAGGTTCTTGCCTCTCTTATAATTCGATTAGCATTGGCTGAAACGTTCTGCCTCAACTGCGGAATACTCGCTCTAGACGAGCCAACCACCAATCTAGATGGTCCAAATGCCGAAAGTCTTGCTGCAGCTCTTCTACGGTATTGATATACGCATTCGTTTATTTCGTTTTGATTCCGCTTTGATGTATGGTTCCAACCTGGTAAAAGAACTGTGCTGTTGACTGTTAAGATAGTCGAGGCGAACGAAATTTGCCTTTGCGACCAAACGTATGATTGGTAGGATTCCATCTTTTTCTGCAGAATCATGGAGGACAGGAAAGGGCAGGAGAACTTTCAGCTCATAGTAATTACACACGACGAGCGTTTCGCTCAGCTAATTGGTCAGAGACAGCACGCAGAGAAGTATTATCGTGTGACGAAAGACGACCTGTAAGGCTCTCACTACATATATGTGTGTGTGTATCAATTTGGTGTATTTGTAGCGTTATTTACACAGATTTTATTGTCCTTATTCTATTGCTAATTCTGCTTTACAGTCAGCATAGCATAATAGAAAGCCAGGAGATATTTGATTGAAGCCATGGAAGAATGTTAGTACTTCATTTGAATGGTAAAGCAATGGGTTTGTGTGGGAATGGTCAGGACGTCACTGGGCGGTGACACAGAAACATGACAGGCAACTGAACAAGCCATAGGGACACCTCGGAGTGGAGGGCAATTTGGTCCTTTTGCCCTTTTCACCAACCTCACCTGATGCTGACGTGTACCAACCCCACCAATCAACTTGCAAGTGTACGCATAACCACTGTACTTACCCGCACCTGATCACCAACAGCTGTACTTTCAAAATGTGCATTACAATGGGAATTTTTCAAGTATATATATATATTATGAGATTGTTCTCAATTGTAATTATCTTAGAAACTCCTTTAGAGGAAGGAATTTATACCTTTTTAATTATTTTACTTTTAAATGATATTATCAAAATAAAAAAAAAAAAAAAAAAAAGAATTATGTAGGAAATTTCAATAATTGAGAGCTTTGCCTTCTTAAAGATAGGTTGTTCGAGTGAAAATTTCTTTGGGGTGATTTTTTTCAGACTGCATGTGGCACTCGTTTGAAAAACGTTCAAGCGAAAAGTCGGCTTTATTCTGTAATTAGGGATGATTTTTGGGCCTTACTCGTGATTTTATAGAAAAAGAATAGCAACAAACTATTTAAAATATATTTTACAATATTATTGAAAATGGAAATTAAATCTATTTTCTTTTTGAACTTTTGTATTTTTTTTAGTTTTAATCAATGAAAAAAGTTTTAAAAAAATGGAGGGAAGGGGAGGAGAGGAAATTAGGATCCTCACCGTACAAACGATCGAACGATTAACGGAAAACGATCTAATTTCCCGCGCTGAACGTTAAGAAATGGACGAACACTCCTCCAATGGACAGTCAACACGTGTCACTCTTATGGTCCAAGTGGGCCCCGCATAACTCCCGTGTAGAATGCACGCTGCTTTTACCAGATCCACGAACCCCCCCCCCCCCCCCGAGACCACATATCTCATCACAGATAAAACGTCGTCATTAAATCTCAACCGTCCATCACACTCCCATTAGAGCCTATATAAACTCCCTCCATACTCCATCTGCCTCGACTCGCTCATCTGAAACACACAAAAATCCCCATAGCCACTTTCAAATTCGAATCTCAGAAGAAATAAAGTACAGAAATCAAAATTGAAACGAAAGTTCCATTTCGTTTCGTTTGAATTCGATTTGATTTCTTTTTGTTTGGTCATTTTTTTAAATTCAATTTTGATTAGCAATGTCTCTGTTAGTAGACAAAACCAGCAGTGGCCGTGAGTACAAGGTCAGGGACATGGCGCAAGCCGATTTCGGTCGCCTCGAAATCGATCTCGCCGAGGTTGAAATGCCTGGATTAATGGCTTGCAGAACTGAATATGGAAAATCGCAGCCTTTCAAAGGAGCAAAAATCACCGGATCTCTTCACATGACGATCCAAACTGCCGTCCTCATCGAAACCTTAACCGCTCTAGGCGCCGAGGTCCGTTGGTGCTCCTGCAACATTTTCTCAACTCAGGATCACGCTGCTGCGGCCACTGCTCGCGACAGCGCCGCCGTGTTCGCTTGGAAGGGAGAGACTCTGCAGGAGTATTGGTGGTGCACGGAGCGGTCCTTGGATTGGGGCCCCGACGGTGGTCCGGATCTCATTGTCGACGATGGTGGCGATGCTACGATGTTGATCCACGAAGGAGTGAAGGCAGAGGAGATCTTTGAAAAATCAGGGACGCTACCGGATCCTTCTTCAACTACGAACGCCGAGTTTCAAATCGTTCTCACCATTGTTCGAGATGGATTGAAGACGAATCCTAAGAGGTACCACAAGATGAAGGAGAGATTGGTCGGTGTCTCTGAGGAGACGACCACCGGTGTGAAGAGGTTGTACCAGATGCAAACTAATGGAACTTTGCTGTTCCCTGCCATTAATGTCAATGACTCTGTCACTAAGAGCAAGGTAATAATTGTTTGGGTTGCGGATGAAAGTCCCACGTCTAGGGACTAATGAGTTTATATCTCTTCCCTTCCCTTGCCTCCATCGAGAAATAGAATGGACTAATCTTAAGGCAAAGGGTCTAGGGACTAATGAATTTATATCTCTTCCCTTCCCTTGCCTCCATCGAGAACGGACTAATCTTAAGGCAAAGGGGCGAGAAACTCAATACCACTATTCTTGAACAACTTGGAATTGAGTTTTCCTTCTTTTCGCACTATTACGGGTGACTACGGATTCGAGCCATAACACACGGTTTCATAAAACCGTACTATTTTTCGATCTAAATAAAGTAGGTTTTACATGAAGAAGATTTGGCTCAGTATGTTCTGTTCGATACGTTTAGAAAAAGAACCCAACTCAAGGAACTGGAGTTACATCTCTTTTCTATTTCCGTTCATCTAATACTTTGGTACGTTTAGAAAAAGAACCCAACTCAAGGAACTGGAGTTACATCTCTTTTCTATTTCCGTTCATCTAATACTTTGGTTATCACTAATTTTGTGCTTGAATTCTTTGTCACTAAGAGTGGGGGCGAATTATTTAGTACATTTGTGCTTGAATCTGGCTGTTTTTGAGATCTTGTATGAACATTTCATGGATTGATTAAGCAATTGCTTTGAATACTTGATGAAACAGTTTGATAACTTGTACGGTTGCCGCCACTCACTTCCAGATGGTCTGATGAGAGCTACTGATGTTATGATTGCTGGCAAGGTTGCTGTTGTGTGTGGCTATGGAGATGTTGGCAAGGGTTGTGCTTTTGCCCTCAAACAAGGAGGAGCTCGTGTCATCATCACGGAGATCGACCCGATTTGCGCCCTCCAGGCATTGATGGAAGGCTTCCAGGTCTTGCCACTTGAGGATGTGGTATCACAGGCAGACATTTTCGTCACCACCACAGGCAACAAGGACATCATCATGGTGAGTGATATGAGGAAGATGAAGAACAATGCAATTGTTTGCAACATTGGTCACTTTGATAACGAGATCGACATGAATGGGCTCGAGACTTACCCCGGAGTGAAGCGCATTACGATCAAGCCTCAAACTGATAGGTGGGTGTTCCCCGATACGAACTCGGGCATCATCGTGTTGGCGGAGGGGCGGCTGATGAACTTAGGATGTGCCACTGGCCACCCCAGCTTTGTGATGTCCTGTTCATTCACAAACCAAGTGATCGCACAGCTTGAGCTTTGGAATGAGAGGAAGTCTGGAAAATATGAGAAGAAAGTGTACGTTTTGCCTAAGCGTCTAGATGAGAAAGTTGCTGCTCTTCACCTAGGCAAGCTTGGAGCTAAGCTCACTAAGCTCAGTAAGGACCAAGCTGATTACATTAGTGTCCCCATTGAAGGTCCTTACAAGCCCGATCACTACCGGTACTGAAAGGACGGTGGGACGGGGCAGTATCGGTCGGGACGATCCAATTTTAAGTTGTTTTGTCAAAGATCAAATGGATTGAATAAGGTTGGGTTGGTTTGTGTGGGATTGGCTGCAATTTTCTGAAAGTGATGTTGCTGAGGACCAATGGGATCCAAAAGCTGTGGCTACAATGTATGAAGTTCAAAGGCAATTCCATTTATAACAACAAATTCTTTTAACTTATCATTAATAATTCAACACTACTTTCTACAAAACCACATAAATAAATCTTCATGCTCGATCTCAATGAACAAAACATCCTGGTGTTGATATTTGCTTCTGGGCGCAACAGTTGAAGGGATCCCAACAACAAGCTTCAAAATTACATTCTCAGAGTTAAATCACAGTATAATCTTCTAGATTCAAGAATATACGAGTAATATAAACCATAAACATGGTTTAAATATTATTTTAGTCTCTCTAAGAGATATTATCCGTTTTAGCTCGTTATGTATTGCCGTCAATCTCACGGTTTTAAAACGTGTTTCTCCCCTCTCTAACTGAGTGGGAGCTCACAATCTACCCTTTTGGAGCCGTTTCTCCCCTCTCTAACTGAGTGGGAGCTCACAATCTCTACCCCTTTGGAGCCGTTTCTCCCCTCTCTAACTGAGTCGGATCTCACAATCCACCCCTCTAGAGCCAGCAATCGCTTGGTATTTACCGGGTCTTAAGAGGTTTCCACACCCTTTAAGGATGTTTCGTTCCCCTCTTCAACCATTGTGGGATCTCACGTAAAAGGATCTACATTTCATATTAGTTGTTCACACAATCTGATTCAAAATTTCTATGGAAAGCCGTAAAGAACAACATGGTAGACTACTTAGAGATCTGCTAAAAGTGATGCATAAAGGAGAAAAGCTTACATAGAATCATAGATCATATAAGCTTAATCTCTAATCCTAAATTTGTTTAAACATCCCTAGAACTTCCCAAATATGACAGAGGATTCAACGTATCTATCTACCCATGGAATTCGGTCCAAGACAATGTCTTAAGTTTGATAAGACAATCCAGAACAGTAGTTGGTATCAAGTCAGATATCTCACGACAGGTAGGGGTGATCATCAGTCAGTCGGAGATCATTGGTTTTGAAGGGCATTGTGACACTGACCAACTCACTACATTGGTTCTCACTCGGTTCTACCGAGAAAACATTGAAAAATGTGAAAGAAAGGAGGGATGAAACGACTGGGTTACTGCATATGACAATAGACAATGAAGAAGACATAGAGAAGAAGAGAAGAGAAAGGAGAAGGCCTGCATTCAACACATACATACACACGTCGATCGACAGATTCAACACCGATCGAACCGGTATTCAACACCGATCGAACCCCGGTAAGTACACCGTCAGTTTTTTCAGGCCAGTTTTTTGGTGTTGTTTATGTTTGATCACCTTCACTCCCAGGAATATGCCCCAAGATATCTTCACCTCTCTCTCTCTCAATAGACTTGGTTTCGTGAAAATTACTAGTTCTTCTCCTACAATTTTCCATGTACTTCACAAAAGTTGATTTCTTCACACCACAATGTCCCCGTTGTCCTAATTGTGATATACATTTCACAAGAGTCTCCAGAAAACTTGCCTTGGGAAAGCACTTTCAGCACATTTTCCTATACTAACAGGTCGCACTATAATAGCATAACAAGTACACCGTTAGCAGATCTTGTCCTTTTGAGGCTTTTCTTTTCGGGTTTACCCTCAAGTTTTTTTATAATGTGTCGGCTAGGGAGAGGTTACCACACCTTTATAAAAAATGTTTCGTTCTCTCCTCCAACCGACGTGGCACATTCACACCCCATATCACGTTTCATATCTTTACATCCTCCTTATACCAATGAATCCCCATTTCCAGCAAAGAAAAAACAACCAGGAGGGAAAGCACTTAATGATTTCTAGTATAGTCGAGATCATAAAATCAGTACTTCCCTCTTCCATCGCAGTAGATTTATCAATTTTAATAATCTATTAGGATTCCATCACACCCAGAAAAGAAAAATCAACGTCATGAAAGCGTCTGACAATCAAAGATCTTCTGATTTCATAACTCAACTCAACCCCAACCCTTATCACAACTTCAAATCAAGTTATCTTCTTCTTCATAAACCAGTAACTAAGTTGCCTGAAGATCTAAGAAGAAAAGCTTTCTTCATTCCTATCTTCTTCTTCTTCTTCTTTTAAATGGGAACAGAAGAGAAGGATATCAGTTATGAAGACCCAATTGGCCAAATTTAGGATTGCTAGATGAAATCACAGACTCCAGTCCACAAAATCCTTAAAACCAGAGAGCAGAGTCAAATCTCGAGGTTTTCCCCCACAGGAAAGCCCAGTCTCTCAAGAGATCAACAATGCACCACACTGGCACAGTCATTAAAACCCAGATATACCATTATAAAAAAAAGACCAACAATTAAAAGAATAACAATTAAAAGAATAAATAAATAGCAACTCTAATTTCTCACCTTACTAGTGCCGTCATCATCATCAAGTGTTTATGTCGTGCACATCCCTAGCACATCTGGTAATGACCTCGCAGCCTCTGTCATAAGAATTTGCTGGACCAGGATGGCATTCATAATATGAAACGCCTGGTCTTGAACAAGGAACCATGTCCCTCCTAAGGGTGTCATAGCTTATATACTTCTTCTGCATCATCAGAACTCTCCTACTGACTTCTGATTCCATTTCTGGCTCAGTCAGGCACTCCCCGATCTTCTGATTGCAAACCCCTTTTGCCATAACATCGATTTCACTGCCCTTCAAAGATCTAAGATCAAGAATCGCATCACAGAATGAGAAATGGGTCTGCAGGAAAACAAGTGGAAGAAGGATGGAAAAAAGGAAGAAGAGAGTGGGATTTGGCATTTTGAAGCTGTTCTTCACTGTTTCGTCTCCTTCTCCAGCAATATGGGCTCTGAATGTGAGATTTGGTTGAATGGTCATAAATAGTAATGCTTTTTTGCCTCCGTTTTACCAAAAGTAAATGGAAACCCATAAGTTTAAAATGAAAATGAAACCTTTCTCTATCAACAGAAGTTCGTTGTTATACATTGTCAACCACTCCTCAGAATTCACACAGACGAGGATTTTGCATATAATTTTATGACATGAAAGCATATTCTATAAACATAGAAATTTCACTTTTCAAAAAAAAAAAAAAAAAAAAAAAAAAAAAAAAAAAAAAAAAAAGGAATCTATTTCTTTTCTATGAGTTTAAAGATAGTTCTGACTTTGAGAGACAACAGTGTGTTTGTATGATAAGTGATAACTTGAAATAGAGTTCTCTTTGTGACAAGTCAATTGATACTTATTCCTTCCTCCTCGTGGATTGCAAGCAGCTAATTTTTAAAAAAGAAAAAAATAGTAATTATTCTATATTTCCTTAAGAAAATCACGTACTCCAAAAATACCATTTTACTATTTGGTACGGTCAAAAAAATTGTAGCCAAATGATTTATTTCCCAATTAAGATTTTTAAAAAAAATTAAGTTCCACCAAAATTAACATTTATTTCTTTAATTTTATTTACTAAAAATACTTTAAAACGGGACTCTAAAAGAAATTACAAAACAGATCTTGTTTATAAAAGAAAACTGTGTTTTTTTCCCCAGAAACATCAACCTAGTTTAGTTATCTATAATCGACTCAATAAATACTAAATAAAATTTAAATTTCTTGGAAAGAAAAGAAAAAAATTGAACTACATAGTGAATAAGATGGACAGGAATCCCGACCACTGAGCTTCGATGGATTTTTAAATCCCCTACCCGACCCGACCATTAATTATAATATTTATATTTAAAAATAAAATCTAAAATATAAAATATTAAAAAATATATATATAAAAAATATTAAAAAAAAAACCCAAAAAGGGGCAATTTTGGTCAAAAGACAATCAATTTGCCTTTCCCTTGACGTTATGGATGGTTTGGGAGAGTGGGTTAGGTCAATTCCACAATGTTTTACTGAATTAATTTGCAAGCAAAAAACCAAAGAATTAAATCAAATGTAGGGATCGAATTTAACATAAGGAATGTAATAATGGGTATGGATCATCTAAAAATAAGCATGGCTTCATACTTAAAAGAATCAAATGATATATCAATAAAATTTTCAAGCTCTATTAAAAATTTTAAATACTTTGTACTTATTCAATTTAAGCTCTATTAGGAAATCAAAGATTCATAAAATGCAAACATCTAGAGAAAAATCATAATAAATTCTGAAATCAGTCCAAATACTTGTAAAAAGGAGAATAAGCATAATGTTTAATTGGATCTATAATGACTGAACTTGTTCTTCCTCTCGAAGGTAGTTCCGACATTGATTAATTAAAAGTAAGATCATCAATTTTAAGAAAGACATCTACATTGATATCAAAACTATTAAAATTTATGCTGAAAGTCGATAATATCATTTTATTCGCTACAAAAACATCATATAAAAATTTATGCTGAAAGTCGATAATATCATTTCATTCGCTACAAAAACATCATATAAAATTTGGGATCGTTTTGAGCATAAATACGCTACCGAAAACATGGCAGAGCTTGTGCAGTTGCAAGCGACAAAGAAAGACGCCTCATCAAGAAAATAATCTACAAAAACTGAATTCCTATGCAGATATGTTAAAGTTGTGGCAAGAAATAAAGCTTGAAAGAGTCGATGTTAATGCATTTGTAACTTTTTCAGTTCAAATCAAGAGAGAAGGGAGTAGCAATCAGAATCACAGTTAAGCTTAAGCTAACCGATCGATAAAGTACAGATTAAGAACGATTACTTAATCAATTTTACCTCTGATCTTCGAAACTGGAGAAGGTTACAGTATTCTCAATTTATCAATTGGTCCGGACTGAAAACTCAATTGAAGTGGTACGCGCAGCTTCTGAGTTTCTCAGCCAACAACTTCCCGCCCAAACCATTTTACATAATTAACCTCTTCCTTCTTGTAAGGCAGAAGAACTTCAATGACGTTGAAATTTCGATTGGACCGCGTTGTATTATAAATTGCATCAAAGCGTGATACAGATCCTAAGAATCCTAGCAAGAGAAGGCTGAGATTAAGCGGTAGAAACGGAGAAGAAAACCGACGAAAAACAGAGAAGAAAAGGCCATTGAAGATGAAGAAGGCGGGAATGTGAGAGAGAATAGAAATTTTCACTATTTATAAGGTGAAATATTTTCGTAGAGTACGCTACGCGGACGGCTTACGGTTCAATCGTGGGCTTCAGTTTAAGGCCCAAATAGAAGCCCACTTACCAAGTTGTCCAGTTGTACTTTTCGGCCCATTAAACTAATCAAAACGACTTGGGAAAAAAAATATCAATTTTAACAATTCAAATTATTAATTTCACGTAAATAAACGTAATTTTTAATGCTTCCTTCTTCAAATGGCAAGAAAATAATTTGGGATTATTACTATTTTTTATTTGGAAAATGACTTATCACATTCTACCAATAAAAAATAATTATTGATATCCGAGGAGGGTGAACAAAATGATCCTAACTCATTCGAGATTAGGGTTTGTTACTATTTTGGCGGGGTCAGAGGGGCTGTATCCATATTTTATCTCTATGTCCATATTCATATTTTATCGACATGCTCATCGAAAATACCGACGTTTCATCAATTTTGATATTAAATCATTAGCTAACATAGCTTGTTCAACAACTCGAGTGTAGATCTTTGTTTATCATGAAACTAGAATGAACAAAGACGAAACTACCACGTCTTGGTCTAGTGGTCAATAAAAGTCGATGTAAATAGAGAAAGAGGAAATACATTCAAGCTACTTAGTCGTCTATTAAAGATTTAATATCATACAAGTTTCTTCGATAACTAAATTTTGTATAATAACGGGTGCAAACTAGCTCGAGCAATTACAAACGTCTAAAAAGAAATGATTAAAGAAAAATAAAGAGGATTCATAGGCTCCAAGACAGTTTATTCCAGAGAATGCACTCAACATCCAAAATGGTTAAGCAACTCAGCAAAGACATGTGCGTGTGTGTGTTTCTTAGCAAAATTTTCCATGAATATACAGATGAAGTATTCAAGGTAAGTTGTGGTGAAGTCATCTCTAAGCTAAGGTATTTAATAAGTTGTAAAATTGACCTTCCTAATCACTCTCATGAACGAACACCATTAAGCACGGTTAAGCACGGTTGTAAGTGTACCACGAAGATGTTAGGAATCATGAATCTACACAATGGTATGTTATTGTCTACTTTGAGCATAAGCTCTCGTGGTTTTGCTTTTGGTTTCCCCAAAAAGTCTCGTACCAATTGAGATATATTCCTTACTTCTAAACCCATGATCAACCCCTTAATTAGCCGAGGTGGGACTCCACTCCCACAATCCTCAACAGAAGATCTCGCGCAACAGCGTACGAGTAACTCCGAAAAATCACAAAGAAACTAGAGAAAGTAACAGCAAATCCTAATCAGAATTCACTTATTGTTAACTGAGTGTCAAAACTAACTATGAAACAGAGAAACCTATATAAAGTGTCAGAAAAGCTTTGGGATTACCTGTATAGTCAAAGAGATAGGCCTGATCTCCCATCATATGGCTCCTTGTATAGATTTTCCCTGTGGTTAGAATCTGCCTCTTCACTTTCAGGACAACCTGGTCTTTCGGTAAGAAACTGTTCCCAGAAAACATCATTGACCCTGATAGGAGCAGCTGGAGGTCCATGATTGTTCATTGAGGTGTCTTGGGGACAACCCAGTCTAATATCTGATTCTTTTCCATTTGAAATTACCTTCGAATCTGGGGATTTTCTAACATTCTGATCCAGTTGTGGCGTTCTAACCGAACAAGCAGTGTCGTTGTTTCGCAGCGAAGAAGAAGCCAGGGTGAGATTCAAATGGCAGGAGATGTGACTATCTCCATCTTCTTTGGAACTAACATATGGTTGCAATAAGTGCAGAAGTGGGCTCTTGTCATTAGGTGATTTCCCTGTCAAAGATGAATCCCTCTTCAATATAAACGATGCCCCAGTGTCTGAGAGATCTAATGTTTCAGCTGCAAAATGAAGATGTTCTTGGACAGCTCTTGACATATTTCGTTGTGAACTTCCCCCTTCTTCATTTGAACTCTGAGTGCTACATGAAATCAAGTTAATATCTGATGCACATGAAGTTTCTAATCTCAGCTTATGTGAGAAATCTTGATGAAAAATATTCCCAGGCTCAGATTTGGAACTACAATGGCTATCCAAGAAACTGTTTTCGACGACTGGCTGTGAATGATCAGCAGAAGGCAGTCGTCTCTTTTTGTTAAATGCTGTAAAGTCCATAGACTCGACCCTGCGAGCAAGATGTTCAACAAAAGAAGGGTTCTGAACAGCCTTTTCTAAGAAAGCCAATAAATTCTTCTGCCTTTTTTCCATGCTTTCCACCTTCATCGTTAGTTCTTGCAACTGAAGTTTAGCACTCGATTTTTTCTGTTTGAACCTTGAGATATTAGCTTCAATTGTTGTTTTTTCACTTGATAGCCTCCCTATTTCATCTTCAAAAGCAGCTCTCTCTGGATCTACGTGAGATCCTTGAGGATTACTGTGACTGTGAATTGGTTTCCGACGGTGGATGTTCTTCAGCAGATGTTTTTTATCCTTTATGAAATCTTCATTGGCAAATTCCCACCTCTCAGCATCTTTCTTTCGAAAGCCCTGCCAACAAAATTTTCAAACCTCTCAAGTTCATGCTACTTTTTAATCCCATAGTCACTTCAGTTTTTCAAAACGAAAGAATGATATGATTTTCTTGTAAAATAGGTGTAGAACAGTAGCTGTTCAAGAGATGTTAGCATGACAGATGGAAAAATCATTCCCTCCGAAGGTCCATTTCTTGATATATGAATCGAGTAATAACAAATTGGGAGCAGGAGCGCAAGCGTAAGTGGAGAGAATTCTCTTCTTGTAGTATCTCAACTAGAAAGATCTGTTGGAAAATTCTTCTCAGAAAACTTCCCAAAGAAGGAGGCGATTTGAGAATCTCGAAGCTAATAGATTGCGTAACAGAATATGATTAACAAACGAAATTTGGTTTATCAACGCAACTCGTGATATGTAATTAGTTAAATCCCTACAAGTTACATCAATTGAAGCTCGTAAATACAGAAACAACTGGAATTGGAATGAATACAGAACAATCAAGAATCGCTAAAACGCATGAGATGAATGTATTATGTTTAAACACATATGCATATTATGTAAATGAGGGAGAAAAAACAGCAATAAAACCATTATTACGCAGTAAGGAACATACTCAACGATCAATTAACGGGAGGAAGAAACTCCAATCACAAAGACGACGAAATCAGAACACGAAGCGAAAGAGGAATTTCCAGAAACTTACGTAGGTATTAAGCTGCCGAATGAAGCTGGAGAAGTTGTTGTGCTTGAAAAACGTAGGAAGAAGAACGCGAGCGAACTCAGGGGGATTCCAGACCACAAAGCTGTTCTTGGAAGAGGACCATGAGACGATCTCGTCGGTGGCGGAGTCGTCAACCATTTCATAGGTCTTGATGAGAAACGGCGCCGGACCAGCGCCGCCAGCAGCTGCCTCCATTAGCCGTGAACGACGGCGGATCAAGATCTGAATTGATCACCAAAAGCGGCGGAGACCGAATTGAAGTGGAGAATTGGAGATGAAGATTACGGAGGTAGAGGATGAAGATGGTGGTTAGTTTTTGGTGTGTAATCGACCGGTGAGGTTCTTCAAGATTGACTTTGAGCTTATTAGTTCTTTATTTTCTGTGCTAAAAATAAATAAATAAATAAATAAATAAATAAAAGCTACCAACTATTTGTCTCGGTGACATTGGTAAACGGGTGGAGAGGAGTCGTTGGAGAATTTGGGAAGACTTTTTTCATTAAATAATTATAACCTTTTTATTTTTTATTTTGTTTTTTCAAACCCTACATTTTAATCTAAATTTTAAGAAAATGGTTTATTTTATATCTTAATGGAGAGGAGTTGACTTTATTTTTTAATTTTTTTCTCTTTCTTTTGCTCCCTCCTTTCGTGCTCACTTGAGCCAGTCTCTCGAAAGCAAGCTGGGAATCTCTCGTGTTACAAGGGATGTGAGTGAGCAAGAACTCTCTCGTTCCATATCCAAAGGACGTGAGTGAGTCCCTCGAAAACAAACGGGGAATCTCCCGTGTTACAAGGGATAGCAAGGAACCTCTCGTGTTACAAGGGATGTGAGTGAGCAAGAACTCTCTCGTTCCATATCCAAAGGACGTGAGTGAATCCCTAAAAACAAACAGGGAATCTTCTGTGTTACAAAGGATAGCATGGAATCCCGTGTTACAAAGGATGTGAGTGAGCAAGAACTACCCCATTCCATATCCAAAGCCTATGAGTGAGTCCCTCGAAAGCAAACAGGGGATCTCCCGTGTTACAATCAATCGTTCCATATCCAAAGGATACGAGTGAGTCCCTCAAAAGCAAAAAGGGGATCTCCCGTTATGTATCAAGGGATGTGAGTGAGCATAAAGCAACCATCGACATTAGCAAAGAGCAACAAAGGACGAAAAACAATGAAGGACGGGGAGAAAAGAGAAGAGAGACATATTATAAATAAAATTGTGGTAGGAGACAATTTTAAATTGGGACATAATTAAGGTAATTTAGCCTAATTTTATTCATAAATCAACCCATTTTTAGAATTTTGTTCCTTTGGTACTAAAAGGAATCCAACAAAAAAAAGAAAAAAAAAGAGAGTTACATATAGAAATGGGAAGCAAAAAGAATGAGAAGAAATCTGAAAATCCCCAAATTGCTCCACCACCAAGGCCAAATCCCATGTGAAGATTAAGAGAGAGAGAGAGAGAGAGAGAGAGAGAGAGAGAGAGAGAGAGAGAGAGGAAAAAAGAGCCCCCAGTGGCGAGTCCCCACGCCAAACGCCATCCATNACTTGAGCCAGTCTCTCGAAAGCAAGCTGGGAATCTCTCGTGTTACAAGGGATGTGAGTGAGCAAGAACTCTCTCGTTCCATATCCAAAGGACGTGAGTGAGTCCCTCGAAAACAAACGGGGAATCTCCCGTGTTACAAGGGATAGCAAGGAACCTCTCGTGTTACAAGGGATGTGAGTGAGCAAGAACTCTCTCGTTCCATATCCAAAGGACGTGAGTGAATCCCTAAAAACAAACAGGGAATCTTCTGTGTTACAAAGGATAGCATGGAATCCCGTGTTACAAAGGATGTGAGTGAGCAAGAACTACCCCATTCCATATCCAAAGCCTATGAGTGAGTCCCTCGAAAGCAAACAGGGGATCTCCCGTGTTACAATCAATCGTTCCATATCCAAAGGATACGAGTGAGTCCCTCAAAAGCAAAAAGGGGATCTCCCGTTATGTATCAAGGGATGTGAGTGAGCATAAAGCAACCATCGACATTAGCAAAGAGCAACAAAGGACGAAAAACAATGAAGGACGGGGAGAAAAGAGAAGAGAGACATATTATAAATAAAATTGTGGTAGGAGACAATTTTAAATTGGGACATAATTAAGGTAATTTAGCCTAATTTTATTCATAAATCAACCCATTTTTAGAATTTTGTTCCTTTGGTACTAAAAGGAATCCAACAAAAAAAAGAAAAAAAAAGAGAGTTACATATAGAAATGGGAAGCAAAAAGAATGAGAAGAAATCTGAAAATCCCCAAATTGCTCCACCACCAAGGCCAAATCCCATGTGAAGATTAAGAGAGAGAGAGAGAGAGAGAGAGAGAGAGAGAGAGAGAGAGAGAGAGAGGAAAAAAGAGCCCCCAGTGGCGAGTCCCCACGCCAAACGCCATCCATCCCTCCACCCACACCCACCCACCCACCCCACCCTTGGCGGCGGCTTACATGCCCATCGCCCACCATCCCATCACCCTCCCCGCCCAATCAACTTTCGACATGTCACTACTTTCCCTCCTCCTCCCCTGCGCCCCACGCGCACTTTATCACCTCCCTCCCCCGGCGCACCTTAGCCCTCCCCCCTTAGCGGTGGCCTCATCCTCAAATTCCTCCCCCCTTTCCTCTTTCNAGAAAAGAGAAGAGAGACATATTATAAATAAAATTGTGGTAGGAGACAATTTTAAATTGGGACATAATTAAGGTAATTTAGCCTAATTTTATTCATAAATCAACCCATTTTTAGAATTTTGTTCCTTTGGTACTAAAAGGAATCCAACAAAAAAAAGAAAAAAAAAGAGAGTTACATATAGAAATGGGAAGCAAAAAGAATGAGAAGAAATCTGAAAATCCCCAAATTGCTCCACCACCAAGGCCAAATCCCATGTGAAGATTAAGAGAGAGAGAGAGAGAGAGAGAGAGAGAGAGAGAGAGAGAGAGAGAGGAAAAAAGAGCCCCCAGTGGCGAGTCCCCACGCCAAACGCCATCCATCCCTCCACCCACACCCACCCACCCACCCCACCCTTGGCGGCGGCTTACATGCCCATCGCCCACCATCCCATCACCCTCCCCGCCCAATCAACTTTCGACATGTCACTACTTTCCCTCCTCCTCCCCTGCGCCCCACGCGCACTTTATCACCTCCCTCCCCCGGCGCACCTTAGCCCTCCCCCCTTAGCGGTGGCCTCATCCTCAAATTCCTCCCCCCTTTCCTCTTTCTCTTTCTCTCTCCGCCGCTCTCTCTTCTTCAACCCTCTTCCTCTCCCAGATCTACTCCCTTCCCCTTTCTGGGTTCTCTTCAGATCTCTCAATTTTCCATTCTTTTTCGTGAATCCTTTATGATTTCCTCTGCCATGGGATCTCCTTCATCGCCGATCGATGGATCCCCCTCTTCTTCTCACCCTTCCAATCCGCTTCAAGCGCTGCCGCTTTCAGCTCCTCTGCCTCCTCCGTCCAATCCGCCGCCGCAGGCTACGGCCTCGTCTCGCCGTCTTCCGCCTCCCTGCTGGTCGCACGATGAGACGATTGCTCTCATCGATTCTTACAGGGATAAGTGGTATTCCCTTCGTCGGGGGAATCTCAAGGCCACTCACTGGCAGGATGTTGCCGATTCCGTTTCACATCGTTGCCCTAACGCGTCGCCGCCGAAGACCGCCGTGCAGTGCCGTCACAAGATGGAGAAACTCCGGAAGCGGTACCGTACTGAGCTTCAGCGGGCTCGGTCTATGCCGCTTTCGCGATTTACGTCCTCCTGGGTTCATTTTAAGCGAATGGATGCTATGGAGAAGGGGCCGTCCGCAAAGCCGGAGGAATCGGATAGCGGTGGGGAGGAGGAGGAGGAGGAGGATGAAGATGATCAAGAACTGTACGAAGAGTTTAGGAATGCTGGGGCTTCTGGGACTCGGAGTGTGAGAAAATTGTATGGAAATGGAATTACCAGTGGCGGGAGTAATAATGGTGGCGGTGGAAGTGGCGGAGATGGAGCCGCGGCGGGAGGGTTTCGGATTCGAATTCCGACTGGTGTGAGTATAGCGCAACCAGGGTTGAAAAATTATCCAAAAGCTGAACAAAAGATGAACCCTAATTCAAATCCAGGTTCAGGGATGAACCCTGCCGCTGTTAATTTCGGTACCAGAGTTGTGAGGGAGTCAAATCCGATGAGGCCGGTGACGGGGAAGAGAGGGGAGAGGGAAAGGGAAGGAGATCCAGTTGCAGAGATGGTGTCCGCCATTAAAACACTGGGAGATGGGTTTGTAAGAATGGAGCGGATGAAGATGGAAATGGCCAGAGAGATCGAAGCTATGAGAATGGAAATGGAGATCAAACGAACAGAGATGATTCTTGATTCACAGCAGCGGATTGTGGAGGCTTTTGCCAAGGCAGTTACTGAAAACAAGAAGAAGGCGAAGAGAATCCCTTCTCCAGAGGCCTAAAATGGCTGCCCCTTCCTCCATTTTTGAGCTCAATTTGCTCAAATTCCAATGGGGTTTTCTTCCTTCCTCTCAAAAGATGATTAGTTGTAGAGAATATCAGGTTCTGAAACTCGACAATGATCCTAGTTAGGTTCTTCCTCATGTTTTGTTCCACTTTTTTTCTTCTTCCACATTGTTCTGTTCATCTTTGACTGGATTAGCTAGATTGTGATTGTCTAATCAATGTAGCCATAAACAAAAGCTTTGATAAATTTTCACATATAGAGGTAAATTATTATTACTATTCAGTTTCGTTGTTCTCTGCAAATTCTAGTCTCATTGTGTTCATCTGTTCAACATGAAGAACAACAAGCTGTTCTTCCTGTTTGTTTTGTTCCGTCTGAAACTTCTGAACTTGCTGCAGTTTGTAGCTTCCAAACATGTGGAAGGGAGGTTCATATTGTGAGAAAGAATCAGATTTTTTTTAAGTTTCTTTTTCTGTTAAGTTTTTGTGAAGAAGAAGATGAAGATGAAGCAGGTGTTTGAACTTCTTGTAGCTGGGTGGTCTCTTGAGCATCTGCAGCTTTATCCTTGTCT
This sequence comes from Cucurbita pepo subsp. pepo, assembly GCF_002806865.2. NCBI lineage: Eukaryota > Viridiplantae > Streptophyta > Magnoliopsida > Cucurbitales > Cucurbitaceae > Cucurbita > Cucurbita pepo. The sequence goes on from NC_036640.1 coordinate 12,419,137, forward strand.
TTGACTGTTTTTATCGGGGTAGGTGGCCGAAACTCTTTTTTCTTGAAACCAAAAGACGAGCAATGGCAGGAAAGAGGAAACTCTTTTTTCTTGAAACAGGACGTGCAATGGTAGTAGGGTGATGAGTTTGAGGATCCGGTGTCTCAAGGGGTGAAGGAACTCTTTTTTCTTGAAACTAAAGGACGAGTGACGGTACCAGGATGATGAGCTTAAGGATCAGGCGTCTCAGGGGCGACGAAACTCTTTTTTCTTGAAACTAGAGGACGAGTGACGATACTAAGGTGATGAGCTTGAGGATCAGGCGTCTGAAGAGGTGACGAAACTCTTTTTTCTTGAAACTAAAGGACGAGTGATGGTACCAGGGTGATGAGCTTAAGGATCAGACGTCTCAGGGGCAATGGAACTCTTTTTTCTTGAAACTAGAGGACGAGTGAAGGTACCTGGGTGATGAGCTTGAGGATCAAGCGTCTTAGAAGCGAATGAACTCTAAGAAACTCTTTTTTCTTGAAACCAGAGGACAAGCAACGGTATCAGGATGATGAGCTTGAGGATGAGGTGGCGTAAGAACCCTTTTTCTTGATACCAGAGGACGAGCAACCAACAATATTAGGGTGATGAACTTGAGGATCAGGCGTCTCGAGCGCGAAGGAGTCTCTTGAGTATCTGGAGCGATTGGTGGGTGAGTTCATTGGCTGACCATTTTTCTCTTAAAAAAGGCCAAATTCCTTTGGATTTCTTGGCGTTTGTGTTCATGGCCTTCGAAACAATGCAAGTCCCTTTTTAACCCTTTTTTGAGCTTCAGATCGGCTCAAAAGTGCTCGGGAGTGATTGTAAGGAGATGTATTAGAAAGTGCTTTTACTTGCACTCACCTTATCTCAGCTCTATAAACTTTTTAGAAAATTATATAATTCAATAAGTATTTAAAGAAAATTTAATTAAAAAAAAAAACAAAAAACAAAATGGTTATCGAGCTTAATTGTTCAAAATGCCCGAATGAGAGATATTTAAAGACGTTTTGGTTCAAAAAGAATAACCCGTGTTTATAAACTACAAAAATCAAGCACGTTTACTTCTTGACCCCATCTAAAATCTTATTCCATTTTCTATTCCTCGGGCCCACATGCCTCTTTTTCTTTTCTTAACGACGAAGTTTATCTTCCATCATCTCATTTGTCGGCCTTGACCTCTTATTTTGAGGTCATATCTAGCATTCAGGATTTGCCTCTCGATTTGATACTGTTTTTGGGGCTCGTACTGAAACGTTTCAGTGCTTTACTTTTGGATGTCCAGTCGATTGTTGCGTCTCGACACATTTCAAGGGAACCAACTAACTCAGGGTTCGAGCCTCAACACATTTTAGAAGAACCAACTAACTCAAGGTTCGAGTGACATTTCAGTTCTTTATTTACCTCCTTTTCCTAATACTACATTTTAGTATTAATATTTTGTTTTGTTGAATAAAATAGCAAGTTAAAAATAAATATATATCATCCTTTACCGAATTGAAGTAATAAAGAAAAAAACGCATCATATCATACGCGCGCCATCAGACGGTGATTAAAACGGTCACACGGTAAGGGCGTGGACCAAGTGGCACAGACAAGTAACTCCTCTTGGCTTATAAATCACGTCCTCGTTATTAGGGTTTCTAATTTTCCACCGCTCTATATATGCTCAATTTCTTCTCTCTCTTCCATTGTTTCTAGGGTTTTTTTTCTTTCTTTTTTTTCTTTAATCTTACGATTTTGAAGCGCTTGTATTTCCGAAAAGATTTCGTATTTCCACCACACGATTTGAATCTCTCAGAGCTTATAGGGTTGTACATCTTCGACGTTTCAGATCTCTGTAGTTGTTCTGATAATTCTGCGAATTTCTCGAGATGCCTCCAAGGACGGTGAAGAGAGGGGGGGCGTCGGCAGGTTCGAAGAGAGGTGGGAGGGTTACCAGAGGTACGCCGAAGAAGCAGGAGAAGCAGGAGCCGGTGGTGGAACGGGAGGTTGTCGAAGAGGTAGCGAAGGTAGAGGAGGTCTCGGTGGTTGAGGTTGAAGAAACCAAGGAGCTTCGTGAGGAAGTCACAGTGCAGGAAAAAAGCCCTGTTGTCGAAGATAAGCCCGTTATTCAGAATAAACCGGTAGTTGTCGAGGAGAAACAGCCGATTGCCATAGACGTCGAGGAGGTTGAACCTTCGCACGAAGTTAGATCGAAGCAGTCCGCTCCTCCTAAAAGTAAGTACTGCCCTCTGATTTCGAGAACGTTTGCAATAGGGTTGGGAATCGTTGATTTTCTTTTCTGTATGTACGTTTAATTGATGGGTATTAGTAATTATATTCCGTAGTTCGAATTTGAGACACGATATTACTTCTTGCACCCTTTTCCTAAGTGCCTTCTTTCCCAAAGCTTAAGGTGGATGTACTTATATGGCGATGAAAGTACTAGTTTTCCAGGGGTAATATTAATTAAAATGATCTTTTGAGGATGGAGACGTGAAAATTGCTATCGTCGCAGAACTATGTGTACTTGTGTTACATTCTATTTATGTTTTTTAGGTGGAATCTCATTTCTTAACTTACCCTCTTTCCCTTAGCTCATATTATTGAGGTTTTGTCTGTATAAGGTGTGCGGGTACTTGGCCTGAAGTTGGAATATTTCTATCCCAAGTTCCAGGGCTATGCTTGGTTTTTACTTTTTTTAATACCCAGTGTATTTTCTTGAGTGAATTGTTGACTGGGATAGATCTTCAATGTACATCTCGTTTCAGAAGATGAAGAAGAAGTGAAGGACGAAGAATATGGAAAGGATGAGCGCTTGGATCTTGAAGATAATGATCCCGAATCAGAACCTGAGGAGGATGCAGGTTTTGAGTTTGATGAAAAAGAAATTGAACAGGAGGCTGTTCAGGAAGTGGTAGATGGAGAGGGTGAGCCTGTGGACAATGTGGGCCATGAGGAGGGTGATATGGGTGATGATGATGTTGACGATGCTCAGGAGGATCTCGAAGGAGAGGATGATGATCAACAAGTTGGTGAAGACCGTGATCATGCTGGGATGGTTGATGTTGATGAGGATGAGCATCATGAAGTTGTAAAGGAGAGGCGTAAACGCAAAGAATTTGAAGTGTTTGTTGGAGGCTTGGACAAGGATGTAAAAGAGGAGGATTTGAAGAAAGTTTTCAGTGCAGTTGGTGAAGTTACTGAAGTCAGACTGATGATGAACCCCCAGACAAAGAAGAATAAAGGTTTTGCATTCTTACGTTTTGCTACGGTGGAAGAGGCAAAGCGTGCTGTGTCGGAGCTAAAGAACCCAGTGGTATTTTAAGCATTTTTGAATATTTTCCTGTTTACATAGGATAATGGTAAAGATTTGGACATACCCCCTCAAGTTCATTATATTTAAATGCATGAAATTCCAGATTAATGGGAAACAATGCGGTGTGACTCCAAGTCAAGACAGCGACACACTGTTTCTTGGTAACATATGCAAGACATGGAAAAAGGACATTGTAAGTTGTGGGTTTATCAAGTTCTAGTGATCAGTGACTACTTTTTTTTTTTTTTTTTTGCTATAAGGAGTTTTGAATTTCCTGACTTTATGATATTACTGGAACCAGCTGAAGGAGAAGTTGAAACATTATGGAGTTGATAATGTTGAGGATCTGACATTGGTAGAAGATAGTAATAATGAAGGATCAAATCGTGGATTTGCCTTTTTGGAATTTGCATCGCGTTCAGATGCCATGGATGCCTTCAAGCGTCTACAAAAAAGGGATGTTGTATTTGGAGTTGATAGACCTGCCAAAGTGTCTTTTGCTGATTCTTTTATAGATCCTGGTGATGAAATTATGGCACAGGTTAGCATTGAGATAACTATTTAATATTCTTGAATGAAGTGTTGGGTATTTAATTTTTCTGACAAATTTACCAGTTGGAATTAAATTATTGGTATTGCTAGCATTATTTTTTGCTTGCGAAGTATCATAATTTATCTTTGGATAAAAATGTGGAACTTGTCGTTATTTCAGGAAATATTATTTGAGTCAAGTAATGTTTTGTTTTTGGTATATATGGTTAATTATGATGCTTGTATTTTTTTGTGCTATCAAGTATTTCTCTTGTTCTGTTGACTGGGTGGGGGTATTTGACATGTGGATACTGTTTTCACTCACTGTTAGAATGTTCGATGATATTAAATTATTATTGTGACACACAAACAGGTTAAGACTGTTTTTGTTGATAGTCTCCCTGCCTCATGGGATGAAGAATTTGTTCGAGGACTGCTTAAAAAGTATGGAGAGATTGAAAAAATTGAGCTTGCCCGCAATATGCCTTCGGCAAAGAGAAAGGATTTTGGATTTGTCACATTTGACACACATGATGCTGCAGTTTCCTGTGCAAAAAGCATCAACAACTCAGAGCTGGGTGAAGGGGACAACAAGGTAAGCATTTTATTTATTTATTTATTTATTTTGCAGAATTAATGGATTTACTTTCTAAGGTTCCTGTTTCTGAAACAATTGCTTCTTCAATTTGCGTCTACTAGGCTAAAGTAAGGGCTAGATTGTCCAGGCCTTTGCAAAGGGGCAAAGGAAAACATGTTAGTCGTACTGATTATTGGCCTGGTCGTGCAACTGGACGAGCAGTAAGGGGTTCTTGGGGGCAACCAGGTCCACGAAGTCTTCCTGTTCGTGGAGTAAGAGGAGTTGGCAGCCATCTCCCACCTGTTGGTTTAAAGAGGCCAGGTGGGCTTAGAGATAGACGTCCTGTCAATGCAATGCCAGCACGAGGAAGACCAATTGCTCCCGTAGCTAGGTCTTACGATAGGGGACCTCCTGGTATGTATACTTTTTATACGGACGTTGAATTTGGTATTCAACTTCAAGTTGCTGATGTTTGTTTTCTGTACAGTTGCTTCTTATTCAAAGAGTAGCTTGAAGAGGGATTATGGTCGACGTGAGGAACTGCATCCATCCAGAAGCAGGATGCTTGTAGACTATGCCTCCAGGGTTGTACCTGAGAGAAATCCATCCTATAGAGATGATTATGCTTCACGTGCTGCTGCCTTCTCTGATCCACCTCGAAGAGATGCACCCAGGAGAGCTTATGTAGATGATGGATATGGCCGAAGGTTCGAGAGACCCCCTCCTCCAAGCTTCCGGGATGTACGTGCACGTGATTATGATGCTATAATAGGATCAAAACGCCCATATTCCTCATTGGTAAGATTTTTCATATGCATTATTTTGATACAGTTACATATATTTCTTGTTAGTAGTCTTAACTTATTTTGGCCAACTTTTTAGAGTGATGTGCCTCCAGCTTATGCTGATGCTGGTGTTCGTCAATCAAGAAGTCGTTTGGACTATGATTATGGTGCTGGTGCTTCTCAATATGGAGACGCTTATGACAGCAGGTTTGTTATTCCCCACATCATTGGAACACTAATATAGGGAAGATTTAGATTGTCTGCGATTAGATTAGATGCAATACAGTTGCAGTTTACTATTAGCTTCTAGTTTTATTGTTTTACCGACCCAGATTTCTGGTTTGATAGGATCAGCAGATCAAATATTGGAGGATATGATAGTCGAAGCTCCATCTCAGGTCAGGGTTTATACTAGGTGTTTATGTTGCGGCCTTCAGGCTATGAGACGTGGAGGAAGTTTCAGGTTGATAAATTCAAGACATTGTTTTGCTTATGATCCTTTCGTTGATTGTTCAGGTTCCTTTAGTAGTGACGTTGGTGGAATGTACTCGTCCAGCTATGGTGGGGATTACATGACTCGTGGTAGCAATGTATGAATTAATTTTTTTGTGAACATTTTATTTCGAGTTTTTTTTTTTTTTAAAGAATATTGATCATGTCTCTTTTTATAGGCGGGTAGCAGCTCTTACTCATCTATGTACCCTGGACGTAGTGTGGGAGGAGGCGGAAACTATATGGGCAGCGGTGGGTCTGGATCATACTATTGATGCAAGTCATACTGCTCTTTCATCGTTCCATTCTTGCCATGATTCTTCTTTCTTTTCTCTTCTCTCTTCTTTCTTCCTTTTATTTCCCCTCCTGCACTTTCTACGTTGGAGACCTTTTCTCCATAAGAAGAATGCCCTTCTTCTTTCTAAGAAGAGTGATTGGTGGAAGTGGAACAATATGGTCACAAGTTATCTGTTTATGGAACAGACTTGATATGAAAAAGAGGCTCCTATAGTATGTGGACAATGTTTGGAAGCGTACATTATCTGCCTACAGTTGTGGGAAGGAAACTTTATGAAGATTAACAGCCTCGAACTTTATTTCTAGAATATGTATTGAACCATGGACCCGACTGGTTAAGTTGTTAAGACCTTGGTTTTTGATATTTGTAATTCTGGATTGGACCATGTAAGGGAACTTGTGACATATTCAGAAGTGAAGAAAGACGTGCCTGATTGTGCATATTCTCATAAGTTGCATTTATGTTTTTCTCTTGAGAACACTTCCCTAAATGGAAGGTGGTGTTTGGGGGTCACAAGTGAAGAAATTGAATATTCTTCTTATGATGCCTTGATGGATTAGTGCAGTCTTGGAACCCCTCTATGGTTTGTAGGACTGAGAGACCAACAGTTGAATTCAAGTAAATTTTGCCCATGTGATCATTTGATGCAAGAAATATCAAGCTTTTTGGATACTTTCTAGTACTGATAAAGTCTTTGGAGTGTTGATTGATGATGATGGCTTAACTAGAGATGTACTGGAGCCTTTTATTCAATATATTTTATGACTTACTGGTATGCTCTGATCTGATACTGACAGGCTTTAGTTTGTTCTTAGACTGGTGGGGTATCTAACTTTGAAGTCTTACCATTATACAGAGCTTTAGTTTGTTCTTAGACTGGTGGGGTATCGAACTTTGAAGTCTTACCATTATACAGAGCTTTAGAGTTTTTTCTTAGACTGGTGTGGGGTACCAAACTCACAGAGGTTTTGCCTTCATTGAGAAACCAACCAAATTTTAAGTTTCTTTCAGTTGTGAGCATTGATATTCTGACCCTCCATTTGTGTGAGAGGAGGAGTGACCCGGGCGGTGGGGGGTGGGGGGATATTTTGGAGTGTGTGGGTGCCAAATTTAATTGAAGATGGAATCAACATATGGTGATGATGAGAGTCTGGTTTCTTTTTTCTTTGGTGGTATTAAATTGGACAAAAGATTGATGAATGGCACACACAATAGTAGACTCTATGTTCGCAGGGTATAGGAATGCCATGCCATTGACTTTTGCTGTGTTTTCAACGTTCTTTAGATATAGTAGCGAAACGGGTTTGTTTCGTGGAACTAGGATGTACTGTCTTTTCCGTTTACCTGCATCCTTTTGAACCTGCATCCTTTTGAACCTGTTTTTTGTGGCATTTGATTTGATTCTGATTTTTTCTGATTCTAGTAGCAGTGCTAAAAAATGCATGATTTGTGATTAGTGTAGCTGTTATATTTGTTGCGAAGTTTTGCTTGCAGGTCATGATTTGTGATTAGTGTAGTAAGGCACCAGTCAGGAGTCGCTTTTGTTGGTTCAAGACCGACCGACCGAACATATAGATAGCTAAAAAGTCCTGTTTTATCTTTACTTGTATGTGTATACTCAAACCTAATTCAATGTCATATTGTAACTTATATATAATAGTGTATTTTGGTGGTGGATCTTTCACTTGTTTTGATGGGAACCCTTTTTTAGAGGCAGAGTTCTTAAAAGTCCACAGGTTTTTTCACAAAGCACTGGAGAAACCGTTCAATTTGGTTGATGTATGTATGTTTAAATGACCATTTAAATTCAATTATGTTGGGGTCCCTCGAATCTCCAATAATCATTTAATGAAGGCTTAATAATATGCATTTAATTATCCTTTTGTTCTTATACTTGTATGCTATTTATTTCAATATTATTCTATAAATGTGGAGTGAAATTATGACCTAAAATGAAGAAAGCCGTTTCTTTTTTCCGTTTTTTTCTTAATATAGATACAATTTTGGTTCATTAATGTATTTAATTTAGGGTTAATATTATTAACAAATTTGAAATTTTTAATATTTTATTTATGGTAACTAGATTTAAATTTGAATTTTATTTATGGGTCTAATAGGGTTTATAAAGACGATCATAAAGGAGGTTTCACCGCAATCTGTACGGAAGTTATAAATATTTTATTGAAAAAGGCGAATTCATTAATTTCAAATTTTTATGTAAATGATAACCGACGAGGAATAAAACTAAAATTCATTGCCGCCAAAATACGAGAATAAGGAAACTCGTTCGTGAACGGCAAGATTGCTCTTCGCTGGCCCTCGGTGTCATCGTCATTCATACTTATTCCCGAAATTCATTATGATTGATTGAGAATTTCTTGTTCATACTTACAAATCCTCTCATCCAAAACCTTGCCGTCGCCATTTTCAGTTCTACCCGATCTGATGGGCCGCAGGCAAAGCGACGCCGAACGTGGCGTTTGTGCCCTCGCGATCATGTTTCTGATGGGCATTTCCTCCTGCATTATGGTCTATCACTTTCTAATCGGGGCCATTCGGCCGAGCGCCGTCGAGGTTTCTTCTACTTCCGATTTGGTCAAGAATGGGGAACAGGAAGAGTGTTGCCGAGGTACTGACCATGTGGAGCTTTGGGGAGGTGCCGTGAAATGGGGCTCTAATTTTAAGTTCAATTCGTCGAGGGAGTGTTGTTTGGCTTGTAAAGCCATGTGCGAAGATCAAAGAGGTCGGTGTTTGTGTGATTCTTGGGTGTTCTGTGGCGATTCCAAGATTTGCGGATCAAGATTTGGTGAGGTATGGCTCTGGACTATCACTTTTATCCCTTCTTGTTCTGTTCTAATGTTGGGTTTTCTGTGAGAAAGTTATTTCTCAGGCCATTCATGGTAGGAAGAACACGAAGTAGGTTCAAAATCTTTCTAGAATATTCAAAATTCTTAGTTTCATGTTCATGAGATTACAAAATACCAATTTATGTTCTTGGATTGTTCTGGTGCGACTAGGAAATATAATATTTGTATTTGTGACATCCATATCAATTTGAGAGAGAAACGAGTGTCCAGTAAGGACATTGGGTCTCGCAAAAGGGGTAGATTGTGAGATCCCACCTCTGGAGAGGGGAACAAAACATTCTTTACAAGGGTGTGGAAACCTCTCTCTCGCAGACGCTTTCTAAGAACCTTGAGGAGAAACTCGAAAGGGAAAGCTCAAACAAAATAATATCGGCTAGCAGTGAGCTTGAGCTGTTACAAATGGTATCTGAACCAAATTTCGATCTTGGGACAGTGGGTTATGGGCCCACCACGCTTCCGCTGAGCCATTCTGATTACTTGATCGGAGTCAGACATCGAGCGGTGTGCTAGCGAAGACGCTGAGCCTTGAAGGAGGTGGACATCGGGCAATGTACCAACGAGAACACTGAACCCCGAAGGCGGGTGGATTGTGAAATCTATCCTTAGTATTCGTCTCCATTTAGCTAATGATGAGAAATTTAATACGATATGGATTGAAAATTGATCATAGTTAGAAGGCACTTTGATTCGTTTAGTTCAGTGAATTTGTGTCGGAATTTGATTAATTTGAAGATTATAGTGTATTACCTGCGTGCCAGTGCTGGTTGAAGAAGCAGAAGAATACAATGAACCCTGAAAGAAGAGAGTCAGGAGGTCAAGTCGGGTGGACTTCTGGCCTTGTGTTTGGGAAAAAACAGGTACTTTTCTTTTACTTCAACCTCTTTCTGTGGACTTTTGAGCCTCTGTGATCCAATTGGATGTTCATTTTTATTGAATTTGTGTGATTGTTAGTAAGATTGGAGTTTGAATGGATTCAATCTTATGTGAATATGTGAGGAAAGTAGAAGGAATTAGTTTTCGAGTTTGAGAGTAAGTTTCTGTGGTCGGTAGGACCAAGACCATTTGAAGGTACGTGGCCCGCCCCGCCTAGAACAGTCAGTCGGGCTTACACACACTCGCTCACTTACCCTAGCCTTGGAAGTTTCAGAAACCGAAAATTTAGTCCGTGACCTTTAAAAATAGTTCTAAGAGGTTCCCATACCATTAGCGCTAATGAAAAACCTACTGTGAACTTTCTTCCCCTTATCTTCTTCTTCCTCCTTTCTACTTCTACTTCTCCGGTGAGCCCGCCGCTATCCCGGAGAAGAATGGGTGCATATGTTTGAACCTAATTCCCTATTTGGGTTCTATATGGAGTGATTTTAAAACTACAAGACTCCATGGATTAAGGAGTAAGTGTTTGTTCATGGGATCAAGTTCTCATGGAAGTTCATTAGTTTCAACTTAATAATGTGAGATGTGAATAAAGAAGTTCTGCCTGATCCAGACTTTGTTTGTAATCTATTTTGAGCCTCCATTAGAAAATGATCTCTCTTTCTTTTCTTCTTGTGAAGGGAATTGTTCGAGTGGAGACGGAGTACGGGTCTTTTCGCATGAAGGTTGGTAGTTTTCTTCGTCTTTAAACTATTTTCTTGAGAAGTTGCAATATGTCTTGTTTTTTCATGAATGTTTCAAAACTACCGTAAGAACTTAGAAGAAATTGGAACTTAGAATGGTTTGGCGATTCAGTGACCTAGAATCAGGACTTTGATTTTAAATTGGAATTTAGAATGGTGTTGCGATTCAGTAACCTGGGATCATAACTTTCTTTTTAAATTGGAACCAAGAATGGTGTAGCGATTCAGTGACCTGTGATTGAGACTTTGTTTTTAAACTGAAACTTAGAATGGTGTGACGATTCAGTGACTTGGGATCAGGACTGTGTTTTTAAATTGGAATGTAGAGAATGGTGTGTCGATTCAGTGACTTGGGATCGGGGCTTTATTTTTAAATTGGAACTTAGAATGGTGTGGCGATTCAGTGACCTGAAATTGAGACTTTGTTTTTAAATTGGAACTTAGAATGGTGTCGTGATTCAGTGACCGGGTAAGTTGACAAATTATAGATCGACCATAATAGGTTTGAGTTTAACCAACTTCATTTCACATTTACTTTCCCTCTCTTTGTTCTTTTATGCAGAATTCAGCAACCATAGGACATATAGTAAGGACTATAAATTTGATATTTGTCTCTCTCTCTCTCTCTCTCTCCCAGCTTTTTCCTGACTGCGCTCCTCATTCTGTAAACTTCATTCTTGAGCTCTTAGCATTGGGTTGTGTTGGTTGCCAATTTCATCGTGCTGAAAGTCGCGGAAGCTTCTGGTTTTCCAACGGGGAGCATGTCGAAAACGTAAGCGCAACGAGCTCTATGACTTATTATCACCGCCCTAAAGGATTTATATATCAGGTTTCAGTAATCTCTTAGCCTTAATGTATGTGGTATATTTTTCATTTGTTGTGTGCTTTATAGGCTCCATATGGTCCTCCCTTTGCTCTAATCCAAGGAACTCTTGAAGCTCATGGAATCATATTCGAGGAGAATCCTAAGGAATACTGTCCAACCATTAGAAGAGGATCAGTTGCTTGGGTCGATTCCGGCCCGGAATTCTTTATCAGCCTGGCCAACCACGACGAGTGGCGTAAGGCACACACCGTGTTCGGATCTGTTCTTCCAGAAGACATGGAAATCGTAGAGAAAATAGCTCAGCTTCCAACAAAATCGGAGGTTTGGCAAAACATAGATGTCTCTGTTTTGGAAAAGCCTATTCCTTTGCAGTTAAAAGGAATGAAGACAGATCTATAGAACAGGAGTTTGGTCACAGCCCTTATGTCATTTTGGCCACTTGGGTCCATAATATGGGAGGTTTGAATAAAGAATGTGGGTCAAAGTTGTTCTAAAAGGTGCTTAAAATCAAACCATTTCTACTAATATATATAACTTATTTCAAAAAATGCGATAATAGATTCGAAGAGATGAAGAATGTGAACCCGAGCAGAACCCGAGCAATACTCGTTCTTTGTTATTGAGCTACTTTCCCTTTATTAAGGAGAAAAATACGAGACTCGTCTTCACATACACACCAACCCGGGAAGTATAAACGAGTTCATAATTTTATTTTCATCCAAATATCCTCGAGAGGAACATACGGCTCCGCTGCCTAGAACCACCACTAAGGGCAGCCCCATCCTCCACCACCAGGGGTTAAAATCTGAAGAATCTCCCCAGCTTTCACAGTTACAGTATTCTTGCCACCGAGATAGACTCTTCTTTTATCCTTTTTTACCAGAAAATTAGCCCCACGAGCACCGTCTTTTCCTCCGTTCAAGCCTCTCGGCGCATGGACACGTCTCTCCGAAAGAATACTCACCACCACTGGTTGCTTGAACTCGATCTCCCTAACGAGCCCGTCACCCCCTTTGTAGACTCCACTTCCTCCACTGTTCTCTCTGAGTGCAAATGTATGTAAAAGAACAGGATATCGCTGCTCGAATATCTCGGGATCGGTCATTCGAGTATTAGTCATATGGCATTGAACTCCACTAGTTCCATGCCAAGAAGGACCAGCTCCACTTCCCCCGCCAATTGTTTCGTAGTATCCAAATGTAGAGTCGCCAAAAGTAAGATTGTTCATACAACCTTGGGAACAGGCACATGCCTGAAATGCTGTGAGTATGACATCAGTTATCCGCTGAGAAGTAAGAACATTCCCTCCTACAATGGCAGCCTTCTCGCTCGGGGAAAGGAACGAGCCTGGTGGAATATATATCTTGACAGGAGCCAAGCAGCCCTGGTTGAGAGGAATATCGACATCGACCATGCAGCGAAGGCAGTATATAACGGCTGCTGCTGTTACTGCTTCCGGGGCGTTCCAGTTGCCATATACTTCGGGACTCGTCCCACTAAAATCGAAATTGGCTTCGCCTTTACGAGGATCAATCGTGAGTTTCAAATGAATTACAGAACCGTCATCCATGTAATCCTCTTCTTCGATTGTTATGGAGCTTCCCTCCGCAGATCCAGCTGAATTAGATGAAACTCTAGAGGCCACAGATTTCAGCATTTCTCTTACTGCCCCTTCTGCATTAAGCTGTACGTATGTCATATAAGCCTGAACAGTATTTAAACCATATTGCGCAATAAGCTCTTTGATTAGTGAAATCCCTCTGTGATTTGCAGCAACTTGTGCATGAAGATCAGATAAATTATCATGGAGTCTACGAGTTCCTGGGATGACGCCTTCATCAGAATTAGGGAACTGCAGGAGCTTGATAATGCCTTCTTCTTGAAAAATTCCCTTTTCGACAAGCTTGAATGCTTTTATTGCAGCTCCTTCTTCCCAAATGGATTTCGAAAATGGTGGCATGCTTCCAGGAGTTATGCCCCCAATCTCGGCGTGGTGCCCTCTACTTGCGACGAAAAATATCAATTTTCCATTATCAAACACGGGCGTGATGACTGTTATATCAGGAAGATGGCTACCTCCAGCACATGGGTGGTTGGTGACCAATACATCTCCCTCGTTCAAATTGTCGCCCCAGTACTCGATTTGCCACCGAACGGTACTGGACATTGCTCCTAGGTGGACAGGTACATGGGGAGCATTGGCAACTAATCCTCCATCAGGACCAAAAAGGGCACAAGAGAAATCCAGGCGTTCCTTGATGTTTGTTGATATAGAAGTTCTCTGTAGTGTCCTTCCCATCTGTTCAGCTATACCCATAAACCGGTGGTTGAAGATCGATAATTGGACGACATCTGCAACCTTTTCTGATACTTTTTCCGTGCAAAAGGCGGAATCTATTTCAACTTTGATGTTTCCAAATTTGGTTATCGTAGCTTTGCAGCTTGGCTCGACGATCACGGTACTATTTCCGTTCATAATGATAGCAGGCCCTGAGATGACATGACCAAATCCTAGATTGTCAAGCTTGAACAAAGGTGTATCCTGCCATCCATTTCCAAAGTAGACCTTGTAGTGGCCTTCAATTTTAGGGTCACCTGCAAGTCCTTCAAAAGCCCGTGGCTTCAATACATTTGTGACTCCTATACCACGAACTCTTATATCACATATGAGAATATTCCTATTCTGCAATTTAAATCCATACTCTTGCTGGAAAAGCTTCTCGAACACAGCTGCAAAGTCGAATCCTACTCCATTATCCGTTTTTTGGCTCCTTACCATGATGGCAGTGTTTGTACCTTCATATCTCAGATTCAAATATGTTTCAGTTTTAATGCTTCCCTCGCTAAATCCTTGTCCCTGCAGCTTTTGCTTTACTTGCTTAAGTAAACTTGCCTCTCTTCGAGTGACTTCCTGGATAGACTCCGAACAATACACGGCCGAGTACGGCTCCTGCTCTTCTTCAACAACATCCGCCAGTCCCATACCATATGCACTTAAGATCCCACAAAATCTATGAATAAATATCTCTTTCATACCTAATAGCCTGGCAATGGCACATGCATGTTGAGGTCCAGCACCACCAAAGCAGGCAAGAGCATGGTTTTTTGTCTCATGGCCCTTCATCTCAGTCAATTGTCGGATTGGACGGCACATAGTTTCATTTGCAACATTTATAAAACCCAGAGCAATCTCCTCGATTGTCATAGGCTTTGAGGATGGATCCTGGATTTTTCTGTAAGAGTTAATTTCAGTTGCAAGCTTCTCAAACTCTCCTCTCGTGGCTTCGATATCTAGAGGCTGATCCTCGTTGGGACCAAATATGGATGGGAAGAAATCAGGGATAACAAAACCTAAAACCAGATTTGCATCAGTAACAGCCAGCTCACCTCCTTTTCTGTAACAAACCGGACCAGGGTGTGCACCTACTGATTCTGGTCCAACGCGGAAAGCTCCAAATTGAAATTTCAACTTTGAGCCACCACCAGCTGCCACAGTGTTGATGTCGAGTTGAGGAGCTTGAATTATTGCACCAGCGATCTGGGTTTCGAGGACCTGTTCATAACTTCCAGCATATCGGCTGACATCAGTTGATGTACCACCCATGTCAAACCCAATGAGAGGCTTCCTGGTCTCAAGATCAAAAAGTGTTTGTGAGTAACCAACAACTCCACCAGCAGGACCAGATAAAACTGCCTTGTGGCCTGAAAACCTATTTTCTGGTGCAAGTCCTCCATCTGATTGCATAAATAGCACATTCACCTTCCCACTGCTCTCATCAAATTTGGACATGAATCCAGATAAGTACTCTTTGATGACTGGAGTCAAGTATGCATCCACACTGGCTGTAAGGCCACGCGGAACAGCTCGAACCATAGGGGTCAAAGCTGAGGACAAAGAAACATGTTTAAAGCCCATACTCCAAGCTAATTTCTCCAGAGCCAATTCATGTTGTGGGTAAGTGTATGAATGCATTAAGACAACTGCCAAACAGCTGATGCCCCTTTGCAGAAGATCCTTCAGTAATGGCTTCAAAGCTTCTTCATTGAGAGTCTTCACAATGTGAATAAGCTCACCAGAAATTCCTTTCACATATGAAGTAGAAGAATCTTGATTATCATCCCCCTTGCCATGAACAAGCTCGACTCGCTCATCTACTTCTATGACATCCTCATAAAGATTTGATGGTTTTGAGACAGTTAGGTCAAATATGTTTGGGCGGGCCTGGTTGCCAATTTGAAGCAAATCTCTAAAACCTTTAGTAACACAAAGAGCAATCCTTTCTCCCCTTCTCTCTAGAAGTGCATTAGTTGCCACAGTTGTTCCCATCCGTATCCACTCTATGTTTTGAGTGGGGATTTTTGACGTCCTTGGAATTTTCTTCCCACCATATTCTTCAAGAATCCTCCGAATTCCTTCAACTGGAGCATCATCATAATTCGATGGATCAACCGATAAAAGTTTTATAACTTTACCATCTGGACGACCAGGAATTTCAGCGTAGACATCAGTGAATGTGCCACCTCTATCAATACAAAATCGAAGTTTGTCTTCGCTACTACTTCCCATTGATGATGCCTGAAGACAGAAACAACATTACTGAGAGACCTGTTCGTCATTCAATCTCGTCAAGTGAAAATGCATTTCAACAACTCAGAGATGAGCATCGGAAGACACTTGATTTAGTTATCGATTATGAAAGTTAAAGTAACACAACATATTGCCATGCAATCGGTAGAACAACTAATAAATACCAATCAGAGTCATTTAGTTCACTCAACCAGCGTATCTGCCAATCTTCCAAATGCATCCAGTTATGAAAGATCAAATAAGAATCAAAATCAAAGTAAAAAGAAAGCACAACATCACAACAAGAAATCGAGGAGTTTCAACTCCGCATTGATCAACACACACACAAAAAAGAAAGCGAGAAAGCCTAATCCTAACAAAAATATACTCGAATTCAAAGAATACAAGTTCGAGAAACCAACCGCTTCGACTCCGATCTGACACCGGCCGCAGTTTGACCACCTCAGCGTCGCGCGGTGTTAGGCGGGCTTTTATAGCAAACTCGCGGGCTGCGGCCTGAAGGAGACGCGCCGATTGTCCGAACACGCACCGTGGGGGCTCGTCGTCGCTGCTCGAGGCGGGGAAGAAGGAAGAAGGAAGAAGGCTGAACAGGGGGAGTGCTGGGCCTGCTTCAAGAAAAGAGGGAGAGAGAAAGGGAGGAAGAGAGGCTTCACGAAGATAAACGAAGATGACGATGAAGCCGCTGTGATCTAAATCCAATTGGTCAAAGCCTTTAAATATTTTTAATATTTAATTCTTTAAGCTGTCATGTGAAGGAATCGATCTTTTAATGTTAAATATAAAAATTAGCTAAAATCAATATAAATACTTTTTTTTAAACCTTCCTTATTATCTAAAAAATACACCTAAATCTTTTTTTTAAAAAAATCTGTATAATTATTATTCAATTTTCAAAAATGTTAAAAGAAAAAGATTATTATCGTTAGTTACCGATAGAAACCGTTAAACAGAACAAAATAATTTAAAAAATATCTTTTAAGCCAGTTTAAAAATACTCTTTAATTTTCAAAAATTATACGGATACTTTTTTACTTTTTTTTTTTTTTAAATCTATTTTAAACTTTTTAAAAATTTTTTTACTTTTTTTTAAATCTATTTTAAACTTTTTAAAAATTTTAAAAATAGTTTGAACGTTTTTAAACAATTAAAAAATACATTTATCGTAAATCTCACGTTTCAAAAATACTCATAATAGCATTAAAACCTTTTGTAGACAATCTATAAAGGATAGATATACAGTTTTATATATATATTTGGTAATAATTTTTTTGAATTAAAGAAGTTTAAAATTTTATGGTTATTTTATAAATATAGTACTAATTAATTAATAAATATATATATTAAATTGAACGATATAAATGGAATTTTTTAAAGTTTAGAATATTTTTGAAATACAGTGAGAAGTTTAAGAATATTTTTAAAATAAAATATTTTCGGAATATTTTTTTAAAATATTTTTTAAAAAAAGTATTTTTATTAATTTAGCCTAAATTTTTTTTATATTAATAAATTATATTCTCTAAGGCAGTTTTATTATATTACATAATTATTTTATTCTTATTAAGGAAAATTATTAAAAAAATAATTAATAAAATGTTAATTTATTTAATGATTATCTTCAAATAAATGATTTTAATAAAATTATATAAATTATTTTATTCTTAGGAAAATTATTAAAATAATTTTAATTAATAAAATTTAATTTATTTAATAATTATCTCTAAATAAATGATTTTAATAAAATTATATAAATTTTTAATGATAAATAATTAGTTTAATAATCAAATTGAAGAAATAATCATGACGGTTATATTTCAAAAATTTTGTACATGATAGAATAAATTACTTTAAATTAATAAAAGAAAAATTATAATTTTTTAACAAATGAGAAGGAGAGATTTAGTTTATTAAATAGTTATACACCTCTATAATCTTATAAATCCAATCCCTTCCCCTTGTTTGGCTCTGTTCTAGAAATGCCCTAAAAATTCACCGATTCAATTCCCCGCTGCCGCCTACGCCATGGCGATTCACCTTAATCCGTCAATGTTTCCAAGATCGCTTACATCTGACATGATCCGACCACCAGAAAATCTCCGACGAGTTTGTGGACGTCCTAAAGCGTTTCCAGTCGCCAAGAGTGGCTCGAAGATCGCCGATCTTAGCGACGATCGTTCGACAGCAATTGGCATGGACGGTGGAAACTTGGTTGAAATCATTGCTCCTCTGGCAAAATCCACTGAAGAAGAGAGTGTTTAGAAACCTAACCTTGAGATTGAGTTGCGGAATCACACCGGCGCGGATGAGATTGACGAGAACGTCCTGCTCCTTCTGGCCGGAGGTGTCGTTCCTCATAGAGTACCATTTATGGAAGAGCGCTATGGTTCTGTTGTTGGATCGAATGAAATAAAAGCCGGTGTTGATCGGATTTGATGCGGACCAGGGATTTCCATTGAAGTGATCCGTGCTGATTTGAAGATCCTCTGTTTCGTCTTTGCTTAGCTTCGAAAATGGGTTCCTCACCCACATTACATCCGTATCCTGTTCAATAAAAAAATATAATAATAATAATAATAGTAATAATAATGTGTGAATATTATTTTCATTTTCATTCCTATATATACTTTTTAAAATAGTATTTAAAAATCTAATAATAATAATAATTATTATTATAAAATACCTCCAATTTGTGTTTATTTCTTCCATTTAAAAAATTAATTAAAATATTTAAATTTATCGCACTAAAAAAATTGGTATAATTGGAAATAAGTGTAGTTACAAGTTTAATGGCCAAACTTTGAAATATGTTTCAATCTAATAAGAATAAGTATCTAAACTATTAATTTTGTGTCGATTAGGTCTAGGTTCGTGTCTATGAGATTGGAGTATGAAATTTTGTAATAACATAACAAATTTAATTTTTTTAAAAAAATTAATTAATTTATTAGATATAAATTTAAATTTTAAAATTGGTGTCGAGTAAATTGTGGATTTTAATTTTTGTATAAAAATTAATTAATTTATTAGATATAAATTTAAAATTTAAAATTGGTGTCGAGTAAATTGTGGATTTTAATTTTTGTATTTAATACTTATATAAATTTTAAAATTGATGAAATTGGTACTAGAATCCAAAACATTGGTTTATTATTTGAAATCCATTACTTATGGTATTATTTTTGTTATACCCCTTGATAACGGAAACAAACAAATACCAAATGCATAGCTTACGCACCAAAATTTGATAAAATCAAGGAGTAAAATCCTTTGTTGTATGTAAACTTTTAGTCTAAAATCCAAATTGGACTAAAAGAAATCAGAGTTTCAAAAATGATGAAATGAATGCTAAAGAGGAAATTGATGAGATTTGGTTCTGTGATAAAAACAACCGATTCATGGTTGATATTTTGAAAAGATAATTTAAATTAATCAGCGCTAGTTTTGTTCAAAGAATCAGCAGGATTTTGAAAATTCTACTCCCAAAACAAGGACAAAATCGCGAGTAATTTGATTCTGCGGTTTATACACAGGCTCGAAGTGATGATATCGTCGATCGGTCGATTAAAGCTATTCGATACGATCTAAATCAACGTTTAACGATAATCTACCAGAGAAGAAGAAGAAGAAGAAGAAGAAATTAAAGAGGACGGATTGTTTACCGTGAAAATGAAACTGTAACCGCGCTTGAGAACGTCGAGAAGAAACAGAGTTCTTCTCCACATCATTTTGTTGAATTCATCAGACATGTAAAGCTTCTCTCCGCCAAAATCGACTCCTTCCGTCTCCAATTTGAAGCAATTCAGCCGCTGAAATCTGCAGCGATCGTACGACGTTTGATCGACAGCGACGAGAAGAAGATGATCAAGCAATCGTCGAGTATCTTCTCCCATCCAAAAGCTACTGAGAAACACATCGAGCATCGTAGTATCGTCTTTAACGCCTTGATCGGCATACGCCTTGTTTATCACCGCGATTACGACAGTCTTGTTCGCCATCGCCGCCTTCTCCAGTGCAAAATCAAGTTCATCTCGTGAATCGTCCACGGAATGGAGTAATTCAACCTGCAAATTGAGAAATCATCGACGATCGTAATTGATATCGAATCCGAAGGTAATCGAGAGAGATCAGAGAGCGTACTGAATTGGAGCGATAGCATTGGGGGAAAAAAACGAGAGGATTCATGGAGGAAGAAGGACCAGAGACGATGAGAAGAAAGGAAGCGATCATGAACAGTAACAGAAATCCATAAGTAATGAGAGGAGGTTTCTTCGGCGGGAAATCCATAGCTTTTTTTTCTCTCTCTCTCTCTCTCTGTTTCGGTTTAATTTCTCGTCTCTTATTGAGAGACTCAGAGTCTCTTCATAAGATCCTTCGTTGTTGAGCTTTAGGTGAAAATAAAGTCAACCAAATATAGTTTCGTTAATAATGCTTATTAAATTACTAATTTTTATTTTATTTTTATATTCATTTTTAAATTTGAATTTATTTTATATTAAATATATTTTATTGCCCGTGGGCAGCTCACCTAGTTCTTCTACCCTTCTCTCTCTGCCTTCCCACTCTAAACGGAATATTCATGTGAAGTAGGTGTCCAAATTATGGGAGTAATCAGTATGTAACGGCCAGATCTAGCAGATATTGTTTTCTTTGGCTTTTTCTAAGCTTTCCTTCAAGGCTTTAAAACGCGTCTACTAGTGGAAGGTTTCCATACTATTATAAAGGGTGTTAGATTATGAAGCCTGATTTCCATACCATTATAAAAGGTGTTAGATTATGAAGTTTGTTGCTAGCTTGAACGGGTTAAGTTATACTGCTGGTAGCTTGTTGAACGGGGATATATCCCGCCAGGTAAATAGCTATATATAGTAGATCGTTAAATATATATATATATATATATATAGTGAGGGAGAGCCTTGAAAATGTAGTATGTACTTTCTATATTCTCGATATGGTAAAGCTATATATAGTAAATTGAACTATATATATATAGTATGTATTTTCTATATTTTTTGTATTCTCTCCTACATATCTGTAGTCATCCATAAAAATCTTAATCCTGTTATTTGTATACAGAGTGTGTTTGTTGTTATTACTAACAAAGGGTGTTTTAAGGGTGTTTTTGTTCTCCTCCCCAACCAATGTGAGAGATCAGACAGTGATACAAAAATAAATAAATGGAGTAGCTAATTAAAATAATCTCAGCTGCTAATTTCCTACACAAGCACGACAAAAAATACTGAAAGGACCAAACCACATCAACTTACTTTCAAATTATATGGACTAATTTAAAAAAAAAAAAAATAATAATAATAATAATAGTAGGACTCAATAGAAATATTTAGGCTTCANAAAATACTGAAAGGACCAAACCACATCAACTTACTTTCAAATTATATGGACTAATTTAAAAAAAAAAAAAATAATAATAATAATAATAGTAGGACTCAATAGAAATATTTAGGCTTCAATTTTATTTAAAATTCCAACTAATATATATATATATATATATAGATAATATATTCACCCACAAAGTTGAAAAGCAGAAATTTTTAATCTATTGTTGAAGGGAAATTATTCCATGTGACGGTCACATTTTGACGATCCCCTCAATTTTATTTTATTTATTTTGAGTTGAGATTTTCACCTTACGCAAGCTATTTGCAAGGGGGGAGGAGTCATTCCGACGTGTCGTCCGCACAAAGCCTTCCGAATCCCAATGCAAAATTATCTTTTTCCTAACAGGCCACTTTAAATCTTCAGTCTCAAAAGTCTTCACAGTTTCGTATTCTCAAAGCCAAAACGACATCAAAATTCAATGGTGAAACATTAATAATTCTAGCAGTCAACTTTGTAAAGATTTAAAATTAATATAATAAATCAGTTTGATATACAATATCCTATTCAAAATAATGAGTCTAATGACTCATTCATTTTACTCAAAGTATGAATTGACTATTTAGATAGGAGTATACCTTCGAAAAGATATTAAATTCTAACATGATGAAACTCATTAAAAAATGGCCAACAAAAGAGAGAGATTCGATAGACAGATGTCAATGAAACTCGCTAAATTTTGTCAAAACTACTAATACGATCTCTTTAAACGTCGAGACTTGAAAACCAATGACTACAACATATTCCCTCAACCAAGGCATCAGTCGTTCAAATCTCCCACGACTAAAACAAACACAACCGTTAAAATACAATATCCTATCTCCCACGACCAATATAAACACAACCGTTAAAATACAATATTCTATCTCCCAATAACGAGTCATTCACTTTACTCAAAGTATGAGTTGACTATTTAATAGGATTATACCCTTAAAAAGATATTAAATTCGAAGAGGATGAAAATCACTAAAAAATGGCCAACAAAGGGGCAAGAGATTCGACAGGTAGATGCCAATGAAACTCGTTATCAAAACTATCAATGCAATCTCTTTCAGACGTCGAGACAAGAAAGTACAATAGGAGAAACCAATAACTAAAACACATCCCCTCAACCAAGACATCGCTCGTTCAAATCTCCCGAGAAACACAACCTTTAAAATAGACCCTATAAAGATCATAGAAGTTGTAACATACAAAGTAGTTTAATTAGAAGTGATATGGGAAGTTGAATAATAAATGAGGGAGGAGAGAGGCTTAAACATTCTCAGAGAAAATTGCAGGTTGGATGTTTTCTCTTTGGCCTCTTGGGTTTTGGAGGTTGAAGAACCACCTTCACTGCAGCATCAAACACAGCCTTTACATTCTGCATTTCAAGAACAAGGTTCACTTAGCTTGTCCCAATAAGCTCCTTCATGCAATCATGCACAATAAAAGTGGTCTTGTTGGCAGGGATATGGTGTTATAAAAAGATTATAGCTAAAATCTTGTTTTACTTATTGAATGGATCAAAAACCCGACAGATTATCTAAACCAGACCAACTATTTTTTGATCTCGAACTTTAGAAAATCGAACTAGCCAATACGTATAGTTCAACCAACTGAACTGATTTGGTTAGTTTCGTAGACTTCTTCGACTTCGACTTACACCCTTAGTTCTTGATTTTAGCACTTCCCAACAGTTCCAATGATAGCTGAACCAAGTTCTTTAATGTTTGTGCTTCTACATTAAGAGGTAATAATCACTAACCTGTTGTGTCTTTGAACTGCACTCGATGTATGCCACTGCTCCAATAAGCTTCTTTAGCTCCTCGCCCTGAAACAAAGATATTTTTGTACATTTCCTTTCCATAAAAACTTGGAATGGCAGAGAGAAAGCAATACATTCTATGACAGCCCAGTGTGAAAACCGACACTGTGTAAACGTCAAATGAGGACTAGCAGACACGAACACGAGATTCGAAAGGAAAATGAAATAGCTCCAAGTATTGACCTGTTTCGTCGATATTGTACACGCCCCAGGATAGTCCAAGAGGAATTGTTCATTGTCTCTCAGATCTGCCATCCCAAGTAACAGCATACGACTTTCAATCAGAACAATACCACAAACACAAAGAACAGATTTGTGGGGTAAGGGTGAGTGGGGGGCGAGTAGGAGCTTCAAGAATTATCTTCCCCTATAAATTACAGAACAACGAGAGATACACATTTTAGAGACACAAACAGGCATCATTTTACATAATACGAATATATCTATATCGTGTGGAGATCTAGTTTAACGCATCGACTTGTATGCAGAAGTCGTCGATCAAAAAGTTGATCTCTGATTACATGACATTGAAACAAACTTTTTTATACGATCGAGTCCCGGGAAAGTTCAAGAAATATTATTCCATTTGTGGACGTGTGTTCTTATACCAGCCACAAAAACAATCATCAGAAAAATTATGAGAATTTTACTTAAGAATGAAGGTATTGATAATTCAGGCAATGGAATTAAAGTTAAAGAAGAAAGGCACCTAGTTTGGTCCCTACAAGAATAATGGGCACTGATGGGGCATAATGCCTCAACTCTGGGATCCACTGCTCCAAAAGAAAAGGACATGAAGAAGAATCTAAATACCATAAGATTGAACCAAAATAATGAGCATTACAAAAATTGTAAAGGAAGTGAACTTACTTTCTTCGATATATTTTCAAAGCTGGCCCTGCTTATGAGCGAAAAGGCAAGAAGGAAAACATCAGCTCCTCTGTAACTCAAAGGTCTTAGCCTGCTATAATCTTCTTGACCTGTAAAGGGATCCTTTTATAACATTCATCCACCACTTTAAAATGGAATTTAGTGGGAATATCTTTTCATTGAAGATTGGAATACCCATTTTAAAATGAAATTTGAAGCCATAATAGTCTATCTAGCAAATATTGTCCGCTTTGACCCGTCACGTATCGCTGTCAGCTTCACGGTTCTAAAATGCGTCTGCTAGGGAGAGGTTTCCACACCCTTATAAGGAATGTTTCGTTCCCCTCTCCAACATATGTGGGTTCTCACAATCCACTTCCCCTAGTAGTCCAGTGTCTGGTTCTGATACCATTTGTAACAGCCCAAGCTCACCTCTAGCACATATTGTCATTTTTGGGCTTTCCCTTCTAGACTTCTCCTCAAGGTTTTATAACGCATCCACTATGGAGAGGGTATAGCCCTACTCCAACCAGTTCTTTGCACTGTCCGGTATTTGACTCTAATACCCTTTGTAATAGACCAAACCCACCGCTAGCAGATATTGTCCACGTTGGCCCCTTACATATCGCCATCGGCCTCACGATTTTAAAACGCATATGCTAGGGAGAAGTTTCCACACCCTTATAAGGAATGCTTCGTTCTCCTCTCCAAACGATGTGGGATCTTACTACTTGATAAAACTTGTTCAGACATTCATATCCTGCAGCTATTGATGACACATAAAGTTTCTTTCTACAACAAGAAAACTTGAACGATAATATATTAAAATATGTTGGTATAACTACCAATATAGTCCTGGTGATTATAGTTTGCGTCTAGTTTCAATTTGATCCTATGATCTTAAAGGCTTTCCTTGTCCTGTAATTTGGTTAAATCTCCTAGAACATCACTCCACTTCCCAGCTGTTAAGGTTTTCATACGTCATTGGAAGTGGCAAGTAGAGGCAATTAGCTTTAAGCTTACACATGAAAGTATCGAAATCTCAGAAAAGAAAATCCAACAATTTAACAACAAAACTGGATAAATGAAGCATGATTATCAGAAGCAGAGGAAAAATAAATTACCCGCAGTGTCCCAGAGACCTAAATTCACAGATTGGCCATTAACCAAAACATTGGCGCTGAAATTGTCGAAAACAGTAGGAACATAATCCTGCCAAAGCAAAACAGATCACCATGAAACCGAGAATTTCTTCTTTGAAAGCAACAAAATCGCAATTGCAGATAAGCCATGAAATCCAAGAAAACAACCGAAAATAGCAAAATCAAGAGTACGAATCAAACAGAACATGAGAGAAACAAGAGGAGTTCATACAGTCGGAAAAGTGTTGCTAGTGTAAGAAATGAGAAGGCAAGTCTTCCCAACGGCGCCATCTCCAACCGTCACGCACTTAATAAACTTCGTGGCCGCCGTCTGTGCACTTGCCGAAGCAGTGGCGGCGCCGCCGGCCATGGTCGACTGTTTTTTGGATAGAAAGTACAGATAATCTGAACTGAAACCTTAGAATCCGTTGCTTTTTTCTTCTCTTCCTTCAAGTTATGGGGATTGGAAGAAGAAGCGGAGGAGGAGGAGAAATTTGAGAGGAAAAAGTGAGAGGAAGGTTTGAAAAAAGGCTATGGCGAAGAAAAAGAAGGATTGATTGGTGAAATTGGGTTGAAATTGAGGTGTCAGAGAGGGGAAAAGGGGAAACAGAAGGCCCCCCACAGCGAGAAAGATGAATCATCGCAAGGGAATCAAAGAGCATCAATTCTGGAAGGAATTGAACGAGAGATTTTTGGAGAGTGGCCTTCTTTTCTTCCAGGTCCCATGCAGATACGCGCTTCTACAACGCACTGTCGCTATTTATTCAAAAATTAAAAAATTAAAAAAAAAAAAAATCAATCTTTCGCTCCCTTTTCATTAAATATAATAAAATTTATTGAATGATAAAAGTCTAGGAATGATCCTGAATTTATAAGTGACTAATACTAATTTCATTGGGAGTGAGTGAGGCATTTTGGGGAAGCCTAAAAAAAGCTACGAGAGCATATGCTCAAACTGGATAATATCATACCACTATGAAAAGTTGTGTCCTTTATTAAAAAAAAAAAAAAACTTTTAAATTTTTAAAATAATTTTAAAAATATTTTTACCATTAATTTTTTTTAATAGTTTGTTTCATGTCACACAATTTTATTAATACCCACTTTTAAAAATTTTTAAAAATACCTATAAAAATTTTAAAATAATATTAAATTTTTATTTTTTTTTTAATTTAAAAAAGATATACTAGGGATAATAATAATAATAAAAAGAAAAAATAAATACTAACTTAAAGAAATTGAAAATTGAATAAATAAATAACTATCCGTCACTACCGCCGGAAAGCTCGTTAGGGTTTTCTTATTTATTTAATTATTATTATTTTTTTTTTAATCTCTTTTTCAAAATGAATCTGTGAATTTCACTGCGTTGGCTCTGGAAGGACGCTGTTTAGTTCTTGCCTTTTTTTTTTTTCTTCAATGGATGAAAAGGAGTGAAACCAAGGAATTGCATAGAAACTTGTCGTTCAATGAGCTGGTAAGGTATTGATTTCTATTCAATCATTAATGCAATGGATGAATTTTAAGGCATCGGTATAAACCTGTGGAATTGAATATCTTGATCTTGAGTAATCAACCTTAGATTATTCAATCAGTTTCGTTTCGGTGCAGCGAAATGCAATCCAAGATTGTTCATACTGTTTTTGAGCTTTAAGCTTCTTGATACTGGAAATGGCATTATTCAGAGCTAGGGCGTTCTTATATAAAAGCTTTTCGACTTTTGCTACAAATACTACTCAAATTTGCGTAGTTGGGAGTGGACCTGCTGGGTTTTACACTGCTGAGAAGGCGAGTTCCTTTTTTTTTTACTATGTTGTGGATTATATTAATATATTGGCATTGATTTGAATAGCATGAGTTTATTATGTGTTTAATTTACTTCAAATTATGGAGAGTAATCGAGAAAATGGGCGTGTCTGGAAAATTGATCAAATTGATTGTTTATTTCTGAATTGCATCAATAGTTGTTGAAGGCGCTTCCCAATGCTCAAGTTGATATCATTGATCGTTTGCCAACTCCTTTTGGTTTAGTGCGCTCTGGTGTGGCACCTGATCACCCGGAAACAAAGGTGAGAAGCTTGCTTATTATTTCTTCTCTCTGCTGTCTAGATTTTGAAAGTGTAGCATAAATCGTATTTGCTAGGGAAGATAGTGTTGAGTTGATTTATAAGATATTGGGAAACCACTTAAGCTGTGAGATCCCACATCGGTTGGAGAGGGGAACGAATATTTTTTTATAAAGGTGTGGAAACCTCTCCCTAGACGACGCGTTTTAAAGACCTTGAGGGCAAGCCTAGAAAGGAAAGTCCAAAGATGACAATATCTGCTAGTAGTGGGCTTGGACGGTGAGAAATGGTATCAGAGCCAGACACCGGACGGTGTGCCAACTAGAACGCTGAGTTGGGGGTGGACACTTGGCGGTTTGCCAGCGAGGACGTTGGGTCCCGAAGGGGGGTGGACACCGGGCGGTGTGCCAGCGAGGACGCTAGACCCCAAAGAGGGGTGGATTGTGAGATCCCACATCAGTTGGAGAGGGGAACAAAACATTTTTATAAGGGTGTGAAAACTTGTTTCAAAAACTTTGAGGACAAACTCAGAAGGAAAAGCCCAAAGAGGACAATATCGGCTTGCGGTGGACTTGGGCTGATACATAAGCTTTCAAAATTCCTTCTATACGTTTTTCTTGTTCTGTTTTGCTTGTGCAGGATGTAACTTCAGTTGGAATTGGTAGGTACTTATCTCATGATATTTGAGCTTGCATGTTTGGCAGTTGGTGCTAGCTGCGGGCGTATGTTCACCGAAATATGAACATTTGTAATAGAAAGTTTTAGGAAATTTGCAAAGCGTAAACTAATCACAATGGCCCCACTAACATTCCTTTTACTTGTTTTGAAAAAGATTTTGAAGTAATGGATTATTTGGGTTTTGAAAATACTTCTCCTACTTGAGCTCAGTTTATTTAAATCTTGCAACAGATTGTGATCAATCAATTTACACGGGTTGCACAGCAACAAAGGTGTTCATTCTTTGGTAATATCAAGCTTGGATCTTCCATTTCATTGTTGGATCTCCGCGAGCTGTATCATGCGGTTAGTTTTAGGCTTTAGACACGACGTTGTCATGCTACCAGCAGCGTATTTCTTATTTTCTCAATGGTTATTGTTACTTTATTAGGTTGTCCTAGCATATGGAGCAGAAAGTGATAGAACTCTCAAGATTCCTGGAGAAGTAAGTTTAGTTAAAACTGTACTAGAATTTGCACTTCTAGTTTACTGCCTCCGGGTGGATTCTTCGGCATCGTTCATACTGCCTAGCTTCAAAAATTTTCGATCATNTTTTTTTTTTTTTTTTTTTTTTTTTTTTTATTCTCTTTTCTGAATCATTGACAGTACTGCAACTACTTATTCACAAGTCTTTTAGTTCCATACATTGACTTTGGATGTCATATCCATCTATAGGATTTGTCTGGCATACACTCAGCCAGAGAATTTGTTTGGTGGTACAATGGGCACCCAGATTGCAGAAACCTAAATCCTGATGTAAAGGCCACTGATACAGCTGTAATCCTTGGCCAGGTAACTTCAGGCCATTCTCTTCTAAATTCATATGAATAAAAAGTTTTGTCAATAAATATCTAGCCTTTACCATGATGTGGGAAGAAACAAGAAGCTTTCAAGATAGGTCAAACAACGATTGAAATTTCTACTACATCCAGGGAAATGTAGCTCTAGATGTTGCACGCATCCTTTTGCGGCCACCACCAGAATTGGCAACCACAGATATTGCTAGTCACGCGTTGGAGGCTTTGCAGGAGAGCGCTATAAGGTTCGTTTTTTTGAGTTCATCATAGCATTAAGATTAAAGCTATTGTCTTCTTATTTTAATTATTGCTCGTGTAGGAAAGTGTTTTTGGTTGGAAGACGTGGACCAGTTCAAGCAGCTTGTACAGCTAAAGAGCTACGTGAAGTCCTTGGTATTCCTCAATCCTCAACCTCCTTAAAATTGACTTCAATGTTCTAGAAATGTTCTTGTACCTTGTCAATTGAGATGAGAATGAGTTCTAAGTAGAAAATTGCTTTTATTTATCAAGTTTAACCTGTGTTTGAGTTACTCATATCTCTATAATGTTGTGGTGACTACTCTCTACTTTCTTCATAGGTTTGTGCATGTAATATTATTATATTGTAAAAAGAACTGTGATATAGATGAGAGGACTACGGAGTCTATCGGCTTAATCTGTATACTTTTTGCTTGATTATGCTACAAAAGAGTTCTCATACCTTTTGATTCTTGCATTTTGTGTTCAAACCATAACCGATGATGTCACTAGTTGTTGAATTTCATCACTGCAGGTATTAAAAACTTGCACATTCACATACATGAAGCTGATCTTGTCAAGAGCCCAACAGATGAGGTATAGTTCAACTGAAGTTATCTCTACATTAACTAATGAGAAACTCTGGTGACTGTTTAAAAGGAAATATGAATAGTCTTTTAGTTCTTTATCTCTTAAGGTAATGACGCAGTTGGCTAGTGCATAGGTCTCATTGCTTAATAGTGATCCTGAAATTTGAGATTTTCCCCAATCGCACTTTCAAATAGACATTCTGTTGTCTTATCAACATCATCCTTGTGTTAATACTATCATTTGAAAAGGAAGAGGTGAAAAACAGTCGAATACAGAGGAGAGTTTATGAGTTGCTTGCTAAGGCTGCTGCTTCTGGACCTCCCCATTCTGGCGCAGGTCGACGTGAACTGCATTTTGTTTTCTTCCGCAAACCAGAAAAGTTTCTGAGTTCAGTAGACAAAAAAGGCCATGTTGCTGGTGTTCGATTTGAGAAGACAGTTCTTGAAGGTAAAGTATCTATGTCCTATTTCTTACGTCTCCTAAATAGATGCATTCCACGTATGTGAGTGTGAGATCCCACATCGATTGGAGAGGAGAACGATGCATTCCTCCTTATAAGGGTGTGGAAACTTTGAGGGAAAGCCCAGAAGGGAAAGCCCAAAGAGGAAAATATCTACTAGCGGTGGGCTTGAGTTGTTATAAATAGTATCAGAGACCGGCAGGTGTGCCAGCAAGGACGCTGGGCTCCAAGGAAGGTGGATTGTGAGATCCCACATCGATTGGAGAGGAGAACGAAGCATTTCTTATAAGGGTGGGGAAACCTCTCCTTAGCAGACGCGTTTTAAAACCTTGAGGGAAAGCCCAAAGAGGACAATATCTCCTAGCGGTATGCTTGGGTTGTTATAAATAGTATCAGAACCAGGCACCGGGCGGTGTGCCAGCGAGGACGCTGAGCCCCCAATGGGAGTGGATTGTGAGATCTCACATCGGTTGGAGAGGAGAATGAAACATTCCTTATAAGGGTGTGGAAACCTCTCCCTAGCATACGTGTTTTAAAACCTCGAGGGAAAGTCCAGAAGGGAAAGCCCGAAGAAGACAATATTTGCTAGCGGTAGCCTACCTAAATTCTGAGAACTCATTTTTGAAGATTTGTACTAATGTCATCAAAGTCAGTGTTATGAAATAGAAATCCAATTTATTTTCGCTCATTATCCTTCATTTTCTCTCATTACTGAAAATACTTACATTCCTCCACAATGACATGCATCCTAGCATGCCCTAGTATGTCCTCGTGCGACTAGTTACTTATTCGCTTTTATTCTGTAGGTTCTAGCCCTGGAAAGCAGATAGCTAGAGGTACTGGGGAGTTTGAAGACCTTGAATGCCAGTAATTCCTTCTTAAGTTAAAATTTTCCTTTTCATTTCTTTTTGGCAACAAGATTTACATCAGAAAATATATTTTGGTTTTCATTTCACTAGGTCATATAACTGTTCATCAGAATATTTCTGTGAGATGATGAATATTAATTTATATTTTCTTGTTGTAATAGAATAAGCTCATCTAGTTTGAATTGCTTGAATTTTGTATAGGATGGTGCTAAAGAGCATAGGTTACAAATCAGTGCCAATAGATGGATTGCCCTTTGATCATCTGAAAGGTATGAGATTAAGACTTCCTCGAGATCTTACATGTCAATGTCATATTCGATTCATTTTTACGATGTACTCGAGAATAATCATAAGAAACCATGGATTGAACGAATCCAACAAACTCTTCTTATGTGAGATCCCACGTCGGTTGGGGAGGAAAACGAACACTCTTTATAAGGGTGTAGAAACCTCCCCCTAGCAGACGCGTTTTAAAGTCTTGAGGGGAAGCCTAAAAGAGAAAGTCCAAAGAGGACAATATCTGCTAGCGGAGGACTTAGGCCGTTACATCTCATGTCTCATTTATGCACTCAAGCTGCCATGGAAAAACTTGTTCTCTAGTGTTTTCCTTGGCTGATAGTTCCATTTTCAGGAATCGTACCGAACGTTAGAGGTCGAGTTGTAAGCAATATGTCTGGAGATTCCATCCAACTTGAGGAAGGATTATATGTATGTGGGTGGTTGAAAAGAGGACCAACTGGAATTATTGCAACAAATCTCTATTGTGCTGAAGAAACCGTGAGTATTTGAATCCTCCTTGAGTAAGCAACATAAGCCGATATACACAGTATGTTTATGCTTAAAATTTTAACCATAATCATTTGATTCCTCAGGTTGCAAGCATATGTGAAGACCTCGATAAAAGAGCATCGTCGTTTTCCTTTTCTTGCTCACCGAAGCCCGGGAGAGAAGGTCTCATACGAGCATTAGACGATCAAAATGTAAGAGTTGTACCGTTTAGCGCATGGGAAAAAATAGACTCCGCTGAAACGAGGCTTGGGAGTCTAAAGAACAAACCCAGGGAAAAGCTTACCACTTGGGAGGAGCTACTGAAGGTGGCCATGGAATGAGTATCTTCATGAAGCTCGAGGGCCGCCTTCATACCTAGCTATTTCGCGTCTTCGTTTCACTTCTACTCTCGGAACAACCTATTTTATCGCACTCACCCCCGAGCGCAAAGCTATTTCGTTTCATATCTTGCTTTCATATCCTAACATTGAACACTCGAATGAGTAGTTTACTTTGCTCGAAATGTGGGTTTGTTTTGCTAGTATGCAGATGGAATTGACTTCCATTGAAGAGGTCAACAATAAAAGAGGCTATACATTATTTTTGGGGAGCTAGAAAAGATGGAAGTAAGTCATTCTTCAGCTGTAAAGACACTTAAACTGAGCTCAAAATCCATTTGGTTTCACTGCAAAGTGTAAATCATCTTGCCCTTCATCTTCATCCACTTATTTATTCATTTTAGAGAAGAATTTGGCTTGTACACGTGTCGTCTTTTGATAGGTATATGCATGAAATTATCTCAAACTTGGCCTATGGAGGTTATCCGTTATCTGACATAATTTCTTCAAGGAATTACATGTTACTGTTTTTGTTTGTTTGTTGCTTCAAGGAATTACATGAAAATTGTATCTTATAATATTACTTGCTTAAATTTAAATTTTGAAAAATAAAGTACAATTGAAAAATGATGAGCCCAAGCCCATTAGGCCCAACTAGGCCTAAGGGAGGTCGAGAAAACGTTTGACTAAGTTGAAGAGCCTGGATGACAACTTAATACGAAAGGAAAGTCTCGAAGCTGACCGGTGTCGACTTACGACACTGTCCTTGAGACTAAGTTGAAGAGCGTGGACGACAACTTAATACAAAAGGGAAGTCTCAAAGCTGACCAATGTTGAGTTAGAGGGTCGAAACTTGTCTTTAAGACTAAGTTGAGGAGCCTAGACGACAACTTAATATGAAAGAAAAGTCTCGAAGCCGACCAATGTCGAGTTAGATAGTTGAAACCTGACTGAACCGAACATATGACTTGATACCTATATTGGATAGCTAAAATGTACAAGTAAAAAAATCCAACTCTCATTAGAGGTATACCATTTTTGCTATGAAATTAAGCTGCTTGCTTTATAGGGAATTAGAAACTGAATGGGTCGGGTCGGGTCGGGTTGGAAAACCGATTCACCCTCTCGATACAATTACGTATAAAATGAGATTGATTCTCTTTCTTTCTCATCGGAATTTCACGCAGCCATTTCAACCGACCTCCAGTTTCCGCCGAGAGAAAGAGCGAGCTTTTCAGCCATGGCTTCCACTTCCAGGGATCCGTCTCCGCCGTACCCCAGTGCTGCTAGAATTTCTGATTCTCCTTGTTTTCTTCAGTACAGTGCTTCCCTGAAATGTAGGTTCTCTCTTATATTCCCCCTCCGCCTGTTCTCATTTTTCGTTATTGTATGATTCGCCATTTGGACTTCTTCTACTGGTGCGCTTGACAATGATTGCGTGCTTTGCATCAATTTTTTCAGTTTTTGTTCTGGATGGTTAAGCTTGCGAATTTGTTGTTGTCGATGATCGTGCAAACTCTAATTTCTTGGCGATTCTCTATGCTCTATTAGTTGATTAATTGGTTAGCCTGATTTAGTTCCATTTCTAGGGATACTATTTCCATCCACTTTAGGTCAATTAATTAAGAGTTAGCAAATTCAATGCATTAGTGATCGGACGACAATCTTAAAGAAAAAAAATAGGGTTTACCAGGATTTTGAAGCTTTTACTAGGATTTTGAAGCCGAAAGATCTTAATCCCCCGTTCCATAGGGCCAAGTTCTTATTTAAAATTTCAAAGTAGGAATTACTTAGTTGGATGGTTCTTCTGCTCCAAAACTTATTTAGTTGTCATTCAACATCAACAATCCAATGCAATTTCATTGTTTGGCTCATTCTTATAGCTGTATTTATAAGATAGTTTTTACTTTTTGGAGATACCTCTGTATTTGTTTTGATTTAGGATTAAGGATAATACCACATGAAACAGAATAATTTTTTAAGAGATGTTTAATGCAGAAGCCTCGAGCTGCAACTTAAGCCAAGGATAAATCTTTTAAACCTCAAGGCTTATGCATTCTTTTCCAGAGCTTCAAGACTGTATTTACAGATTGTTTCCAGAAAACATGTATAATTGGTACTGGCTGATAAATCGTGTGTAAAGTGAAATTTAAATTTGAATTCGTAAATGAGTACTATCATTATTGATCATGATAAAGTGAAACTTAATCCTTGGTGTTTATAAATCATCCAATGAGAAGTTGGTGTTTAGATTACTAATTTTGTAGATTAGGAATTTTATTCTACTTCCTCTAATTTAGACTTTATGTCAGAGAACATTTTGAACTTCTTATCAGAGAAAGTCTCCTTTTCCAAATGCTATAGGTCTTGAAGAACATAGCTCAGAGAGGAGCAAATGTCAAGAACATTTTGATGTTTACAAGGAATGCAAGAAAAAAGAGGTATTTTCTTTTCTTAGTTATCACATGAAATTAGAGTGGAGGAACGTTTTGTGATGTGTGAAACAGTTACTGAAAGCATATGCTCAATATTTATGGGAATTTTCGTCTTGGGGTCTGCTCATTTGCTTGTGACGTTAATGGATAAAGGAAATTTAAATATCCTTATTCCATTTGGACATCATTAGACGACCTACACACAATGTTTGTCATTGAGTTAATCATGTGCTCAATATGATTTTGGTCATTACAGTTTAAAAAGTTCTATTTGGATTTTTCAAGTTTTAGTAATTTATGTATCATATATTATATCCTAGTTAAAATCTGTAACGAGAGAGTGACCCAACTCATTTTTTTTTTTTTTTAAAGGTTTAGTAAATATAATAATGTTTCATAGGCTGTCATTTACTTGTTTGGTTGGTGTGTAGCATCATGCACCTTTCTTTTTTTGTAAGACATAGCTTCTGTTTTTGAAGTTTCTAAATGGAACGAGTTCTGTCTCCTTCTTTGCAGCGGGAAGCTCGATTGGAACGCAACAAGAAAAGGTCTTTCTTCTCATGAAGAAATCATCTTGAGGCATATTTCTTGATGTTGAAGTATGTAAGTTTAATATGTTGTGCCGTCTACACACGTTTATAACCTTTTTGTAGCAGTTAGATTTATATAGTGCCTCGTTGAGCCAATGCCTTAGACTGTATTGCCCATTTGCTATTGGACGTCTATTAATAAAAGATGCATCTTCATATTCAATCATCTCGTTCATTGTAAAAGTGTAGTAATCTGTGAACATTGATGATCGATCCTTTTTATCTAAAAGTGATAGTGAGAATTAAGACAGCCTTTTAAGGTATTTGTAATTTTTATTATAATTGAGGAGTATTCCCACCCTTTTCTAAGAGGGCATTTTTAATTAAAAAAAACACAAGGTCTAATTCAGTGAAATAAGATACATTTTTTATATAATTTTTATTTGAGTTTTATTTGGTAGGCTATTGATGAAATAGTTTATTTTGTGACTTAGGAACATATTTGTGTGTGTGAATCATACTTACATTTGGTGAAAATTTTAACTTCAGAAGATAAATCAGAACACTTGAAAGCCAAAAAGATCCCCTTTTTTTTTTTTTTTTTTTTTTTGCTTATTTTGCTTATCCATTATTAGACAGTACACAAACTTTTTATTAGACAGTACACAATTTGTTGGAATGATTTAGCTTTTGTTAGACGAGACTCTCCACTTTGAACATAAGCTCTCATATCTCTCATATCTTTGCTCTCCAAAATAGTATGATAAATCAACTTTGATCTCCACAATAGTATGATATATCAACTTTGAGCATAAGCTCTCATAACTTTAATTATAAACTCATGATCATTCTCTAAATTAGCCGACGTTCGTGACATTTAAAAACAAATAAAAAATGTTGTGCTGTTGGGCAAAAAAGAGAGTAGACGGGTCTAAAAACTCCAGGATAATTAGAAATAATGTGGCCAAAAAGGCAGAGCTAGTTTATAAGCTCTGGGGTCACGACATGAAATAGAATTCAAATGGGTACTCAAATTTCATCCAACAATCTTCTTCCAAGAACTCTACACTAAACAGACCAGTAATGACTCGAGACAGAACAAAATCGAACTTTAACTCTCAGTCTGCTCCCTCAACCTTCGGATTGTGCTCCTAACGGTCACCGCACTTGCCGTGCTGCCCAAAACAAAACAAAGAAACAGAATCAATCAAAACCTTGATCAGAATTTGAAAGCACAAACACATCATATTGCAAAACAAGAACCAACAGCACTCACTTCAATGTGTAGGCACCTCCGGCTTTCACCTTTCCACAGTCCTTGCAACCCCATATCCCAACAGCCTTCCTCTTCACGGCATACTGCAAGGGTTCAAAACAGCAATCATTGATTGTAATTGTGAAATAAATTACTATGAACACGTACATGTTCTCATCAGAATTTATCAGAATCTCCATAAAACAACGAGGTTTACATGGTCGATTTTGTAACGTACAACAGAAATGTCAAGGTTCGTCAAAATTTGCAAGAATTATGGGCAAAAAGATCAACAATATGGATAAAAGTACAAATAGCCTAGTAAGCTTCAATCACGTGGGGAAAAATTATGACCCAATAATTCTGCATTCTTTTCACAGCATACCCTAAGTGTTTCGAACAGAAATCATTATTTAGATTCACGGAATAAAACCCGTATGAACATGTAGCTGTTTTCATCTCATAACATTGATAAATTCAATGGAAATGTCTATAATTTATCAAAAGCTCTAAGAACTATATACAAGAACAAGTGGGTTGTCGATCCAATTATTTACATCTTTTAGGAATATTCATTGATGGATATCCAAATTCCCATGTTACTGAAACCTAAACATTTTCCACTAAGACCAGATAATTCCTTTGTCAGTATATCTAAACTCTCGCATCATCATGGAAACTTACCTTTCCGCAGAACTCACAGAAGTATTTGCTGTGCTGACTGACTTCCATCTTCTTAATCTGCTTCCTCAGACTAGCACCATATCTGGTACCTGTTACAAAAGACGCAGAATAAGCCGATGAACATAACTACACAGCATAAAGTACGCAAAAGAATACTGTAAGCCTTTAAAAACATCAAGGAGAAAGCACGTTGAAAGATAGAGGAAGAGGAGGCTCTTGAAAAGCTACCAATTACTTCAAAAAACAAATTATAGGACGATTAATCAAACCATATGTGAATGTCTACTCTATAAATCATCAGACAAGGATCTAAATTCCACATTCATACGTAGGTCTAATATCGGAAGTACGAATTCTATTTCGCCGTAAATAAAAAAACATGAGACGCTAGAACATACCGTATTTGCCGACAATTCCAGCCTTCTTGGTTCTTTTCGTCTGCGATTGTACAGGAAATAGAAATGAACACAAGTTAGAGAAATGTAATAATCGCTTCAGAACACGTAAGGTGGTAAACTAAAGTTAAGGCACAAAGCCTCGCTAAATATGTTATCCCAAATTCTCATCAATTCTCTCTGCGAAAGGTGCTGAAACTAGAACAGCAGTGAAAATAACGAAAATTCGTGAAAAATAGAGAACTGTAAATCCTTAACAACTTCTCGACATTAAACAATGCTTAAACTACGAGAGATCCATGAAATCAAATCGATAATCTGCTACCATAAAGCGACCTAATAGTTCATTTTCCTTTCCAATATTTCATCAACCAGAAGAACAAGCCTCGAGTTTTCGCTTCTTGTTCACTAATCTCTCCTCGCAAATTAAATCCTACAGACATCTCATCTCGCCTACATAACTTCAGAACACTAGAAAAGTAAAGTAGTCAAGAAGAACATGAAACCAGCAAGAGAAAAGGAGTACCATTGTTGAGGCTTGGATGCAACGGTGACACCTCTAGAGATACGCTGGTGCAGACTGAACGGCCAAGCAAGGAAACCCTACGTTATCTCCGGCTGATTATATAGCCCCCGCCAAATTCCGATTGTCCGTCTCCGGCCCAACTTTGTTAAGAATTGGGCTTTGAGCCCTTTCTTTGGGTTTATTGGGCTTAGTTGAAGTTCTGGCCCATTTAAATAAAGTATTAGTTTATATATTTTGAGTTTGTACTTATATTTTAAATATTTAAACTTAAATCTCCATCATTTTAATAAATTTTAAAAGTTCAGGTCTTAGCTTATGATTGTTTTTTTTTTTTATATATTAAAAAATTTGTTTCTAACGATTACTTTTACAAAAAATTGATAATATATTTATTATTACGTAATTTCAATTATTGTAATATGATAAGACTGTGGTTTGGGTTATGTTGACTTTTCTAAAAATCGAAACTTAAAGTCCGTTCATAGGTTGACATCTTTTTTATCGGATCAGTCAAGTCAACTAAAAATACAGTCATAATCTGTCAGCATTTAGTACAACATATTGCTAATTTGAATTAGTCAAAATAATAAGTTAATATTTAGATAATATATTAGTAATGAATATACGTATTAGTAAGTTAATATTTTTTTCCTTTATAATTTGATTAATAGTATATTTTATTTTTATTTGCAAGGATAGCTTGTATCTGAATATGAATGATTTAATCTTCGATCTCAATTCTATTTTTTATTTGTAACTCTGTATTGTTCCTTGAGTAATAATATTTTTAGATATATTCACACCGTAGATATTGTGCCAATAATCCAACTTTATTTAAAGGTTATTATTAATATTAAAAATATTTGACGTGGATCGTGAATGTTTGATATTTGAGATTTAAAAAAAAAATAGTTATTAATATAAAATGCGTGAATAAATATTTAAAATTTTAAATAAATAAAAAATCAATTTCTATGTAATATTCTTATTTTATGTCAAATAACTAAATTATGCACTAAATATGAACATAATTCAAGGGTTGGAAAATAAAATGTTTAAATTTTTAAAAGAAAAAAAAAATTGTTACTCCAACTAACAAAATCCCGCTAGTTTACTTCCCGCTACATTTGATTCGTAAGTTTTCTTTCAATTAAATCCCTGTTTGATCTTCCATGGAGACGATTTGATGATTAGATTCAGTCCTCAATGTGGGTTTTATCGGTTCTTTATGCAATTTATTGGATCGGAAGAAGAAACAGTTTGGTAATGGCTATAATTCTCAGCATTTTCACTTTTTGTACTTGTATGTTGCTGTTTAGGCTTTGATTTCGCTACCTAATTTGGTCGTAATCGTGATTTAACTCCATTATCTCTCTAAATGTTGCTGCGTTAGAGCTCGTACAGTGTATTTCGAGGAGCGTTCTTTCTTTCAGTCGAGACCTCTACGATTGCAGTTTTGGGAAAATCATTCGTATGTAATGATCTGAGAGAGAGCTACAAAGGCTATGATTATCAGAAACTAGAAAGAAAAAATGACTCAAGATTTTTTGTGTTTGGTTCTGTAGATTATACAGAAGAATCTTCCGAACATGGCAGACAAATCGGACAACGATACCTCCGATTGGTAAAACTTTTTTTCTTCATGCATTTAGTTAACAGTTTCGTTTTCCCTGTCTTGATTGTTTGGAAACGGTCGCTCATCTTCATGCTGGTTTGCAGGTTGCCTAAGCCAAAATCTGGAACTGATATGCAGTTCCATGTCAGTGGGGTGCCCTTGACTTAGGTCAGGGTGAGAATGTGGGATTCTGGATTCAGTTACATATTTGTTTTGTTCAAAATCTCTGTGATTTTTAGGTTATCTTTGTTGGATGAAAGTCTCGCATCAGCTAATTTAGGGAATGATCATGGGTTTATAATCAAAGAATACTATCTCCATTGGTATGAGGCATTTTCGAGAAGCCGAAAGCAAAGCCATGAGAGCTTATGCTCAAATTGGACAATATCATACCACTGTGGAGAGTCGTATTCATCTAACAATCTTTATTGTTTTTCGAAGGATATCATAGTAGAAAAGTCGGGCAAGATAGCGGAGTTACTGAATGAGCAATCTGAGGACAGTATAGGTCAATTCCTCAGAAGCATGAACTCGTTGCAAGGTTCTGCCATGGTTTTCAACTGCAAATGTCATGTGAGAATGTGCTTCCTTTAGCTTGTCTTGCTTTCTATCTAGGGATGACTGAAAGTCACATCCCAAATAACCTGTTGAGCAAAGCACTTACTTTCTTTGAACAGAAAATCCTCCCTAGCTGGATTGAAGCCATTAAGGCTTTTCTTACAACAGAAGATATTATCCAACAGGCTGTGGAAATAGGCCTTGTTGATGAATGTATGAGTCTTTGGTCAGTAAGGAAGTGAATGATCCATACCTCCTTGGCGAACCGATTGTGAATTTTGTAAATGATGAACTCAGTGAGGATGATGTGTTTCATCACAAGCCCAGTGCAAGAAGAAAACTCTCTGTTTCTGAATGACAGTTGGCGGATTTGACAATTC
Organism: Cucurbita pepo subsp. pepo; assembly: GCF_002806865.2. Classification (NCBI taxonomy): domain Eukaryota; kingdom Viridiplantae; phylum Streptophyta; class Magnoliopsida; order Cucurbitales; family Cucurbitaceae; genus Cucurbita; species Cucurbita pepo. The sequence continues at coordinate 12,459,458 of NC_036640.1, forward strand.
AGCCTCCTTCATTGTATGAACTGACTGTTCATTCTATGAACCAGCATGCCATCCGGCCGAGATATGTGGCTGTGTCCCTTTTGAAGTATGCAGAGAAGTGGGTTTTTTCTAGTGCTGAAGGAGATGAAACGTTTCAGTGTGTGAAACAAACCGTCAAAGGGAAGTCATAGAAGCAGTGGAGAGGATAATGCCTTATCAGAAGGGGCTATTCCTTGAAATGCATTATGATATCGAGTGTGTGAAACGGATCGTAAAGCACTTCTATAGAGTTTGTAGTTCAATATTGGAAGGATTAATTGTGATGGCAAAACTGATCGAGGAATTCTTGTTTGAGGTTGCCAGTGACAGAGAATTGGGATCGGTGCATTTGTTTCATTAGTTGAAATGTCAAGTGCAGCATCAATGGGAACCGATAGGAGCTCCGGTGGAATATACAGAGCTATAGATATATATCTGGACAAGCATAGCTACCTGACAGAATCTGAGAGAGAAGAAGTGTGCAGAGGGCTGGACTACCATAGGATGTCAGCTGAAGTTTGTGAACACGCAGCCAAGAACCAGAAAATTCCATTAAGAATCGTGGTCCAAGTGCTAGTTTTGGTGCAATTACAACTTCGCTATGCAATCACAAAGGAAATGCAGGGTTCTGACAACAAATTGATACAGGACGAGGTTGAAAGTGATGGAGGAGTGTTGGCCTTAAGTGAAGGTTTAGTAAAAAATGAAATGGAGAAAATGAACAATAAGGTGATGGAGCTGGAGAAAGAGTGTCATATGATGAGGAAATAGATTGAGGAAGGCTGCAACCACATGGTTGAAAAAGAGAAGACAAGCACGTGGAGAGAAATGAAGAGGAAGTTTGGTTGCATAAACTGCAAATGCCAAGTTAAAAAGTGTGAGATCCCACGTCGGTTGGAGAGGGGAATGAAACAGATTTTGTAAGGGTGTGGAAACCTCTCCCTAGCAGATGTGTTTTAAAGCCTTGAGGAGAAACCCAAAAGGGAAAACTCAAAGAGGACAATATCTGCTAGCGGTGGGCTTGGGCTGTTACAAATGGTATAAGAGTTAGACACCAGGCGGTGTGCTAGTGAGGACACTGGACCTCCAAGGGGGTGGATTGTGAGGTCTCACATTGGTTGGAGAGGGGAACGAAACATTTCTTATAAGGGTGTGGAGACTTCTCTCTAATAGACACGTTTTAGAACATTGAGGAAAAGCCTAGAAGGTAAAGCCCAAAGATGACAATATCTGCTAGCGGTGGGATTGAGCTGTTGCAAAAAGAGAAGGGTTCATCCCAAACTATGGGCTTGACTAACAGACAACTGATCATCTATAAACTCCTCTGTAGTGATTTGATTTCATGCTTCTGCATAGTCATTCAACTGGTCTAACTTGGTGAATAAACCTCCAAGTTTGTGGGCATCAAGCCAAAATTTTCCCCAAGGTAACTGCTCCATTACTACCTTGTTTTTCCAACGTCATGTAACACTGACTTTACAACATGCAGAGTATAGATTTTTGATGAAGTAAGAATGATGCCTAACAGAGCACGGTTAGGAATCACGACTCTCCACAATGGTATGATATTGTCCACTTTGAGCATAAGTTCTCATGACATTGCTTTGGACTACCCCAAAAGGCTTCATACCAATGGAGATAGTATTCCCCATTTATAAACCCATGATCTTTCACTAAATTAACCAACGTGGGACTCACTCCCAACAATCCTCAACAAGCACTTCATTGAGATACCCGTGATAATAAGGGTAAGTGCCTCTATCTTATTGGTTATTTTCTTAAATAATCATCTCTCACTTCAATGAGAAAAGAGAACTACAATGATAAAAGGAAAAGGCTTAGTCATGGAGTTCTTACATTTTACCTCCATTAGTATTTCAAAAATCAATAAATATTCAAGCATGGACCAGAATTCAGGTGAAAGTGATGGAAGGATATCTAGTGGTCCATTTTCCGCAAAATTCCCAAAATCTTTTTCGAAGTTGAGAAGTAGCTTTCAGAACTCCAGTATAGCGAATCAAGGTATGACCTCTCTCTCTCTCTCTCTCTCTTCCTGGGTTCAAAACCAAATATGAAATATTGATCAACATTTTCATTCTCCAAACATGAAGGTGATGGGAAACTCTACTTTTTGTCAAAGAAGTCGCACCTAACTTGAAGCCATTTTTCTTCCTAATTATGATGAAATGATATGATCAAGAGCGAACCCATCTGATAAAGCATCAATCTGTCTCAGAAATGGAGGTTGAGATGCAGGCAGTGTAGTTGTCAGTATTCCTAATTCTTCTTTACTTTTACTAATTTATGCACTTTTTTTTCCGTATTTTATGGATATTGTCCTTGAACTTTGTCTGATTTAGATTAATTTTATTTATAGTCAATGTCTGACATCAGTACAATTGTTGGTGCAAGTTTTGATTTAAGAGCTCAAAACTTCACATGGAAGAGTAGTATGGAGTAGAAAATTTAAAATTTTAAACATGGAGTTTAGCAAAAGTTTCCCTCCTTACATTATGCAATGTGAATTAGGTAGCCCTGCATAAATTCTGACAACTCTGCATAACGCAACAAAGTGAAAGAGCATAATTGACAGTAGAAAAGTGCTAATCATTGAGACAATTCTTAGGCTTCAAATGCACACTGCCTTGAGTTTAAATCTTTATGAAATTCAATAGTTCATGATCAGTTACCCTCAGTAAAATCCCAAAAAATAAAACACTTTACTGAAGCTTTGATGAATATGATGCATGGGCAACATTTTTGAAGAGGCTTGTAAACTGTAAAATGTTCATTCAAAGTCCATCTAGTATGCTAATCTTGTATGAATCTGGGTTTCTTCTGTGATTTCAACAAAATATTACAAAAATAAGAGAATTTTTTTCAAGTTTTGTACAGTTCGTATATCTACTTTCAACTGGGAATGATGCAACTCATTCCTTTCCCATAGTTTGTGTTTGTAAAACCCAGTTTCCCAGTTGAAATAGATCTATTCATTCCCAAGTTGAAAACCCCAGTTTTGTGATTGGAATGGCAAAGCTCTTGAGCAAATAGTTTTGAAGATCCAATCCCCATTTATAATTCATCTTCCTCTACCTCATCCTCACTATCTTGACTGGCTCTCAATATATCAGCAACAGAAACCTGCCCTTGCCATGATAAAGAATTCAAGGAAACTGACCTTCTATACGGCTGAACTTGATTCATTCTGTCTCTTGGCTCTGAATCTTGACAATCTGATGCAAAACTTTGCCTTCGATTCTTGGAAGAAGCATCGCCATTCTCAAGCCCAGAAACAGCAGTTTCTTGCCTCACTGTTAAATCCTGCAAATCTTGAACCACTACAACAACTACTGTGTCATTGGTTCTGTGTTGATACTGAAGAGCAGATGCATTTAGGTGTTCTGTTCTTAGAATTTCTTGTGCTGGGGGTGGGGAAAGATTGGTTGGTGAAATGTTGGAGCGGCAGAGAGGGCAAGTTGAGTGAGATTTGAGCCATGTGTCAATGCAAGGAAGATGAAAGGCATGGCTGCACTTTGGCAGCAACCTTAAGCTCTCATTTTCTTGAAACTCACTCAGGCAAACTGAGCAATCAGTACCTTCAACTAAGTCATCTCCTCTTTTATACTTGCAGACTGTGATGGACTTGATGAGAGCATGATCCAGGCCTGCAGGAGGAGGAGGAGCTTGCAGCTGGTTTTCGTGGCGGATTTGGGTAAGATTTTCTTCATCATCCATTTCCATGGCAGCGTTGGTGGTAGCAGCTCTGTTCCTGCAATATTTGGAGATGATGGTGTAGTAGCTTACCATAATGAAGGCGCTAGCCAAGATTCCAATGATGGCGATGATGAGAGGAGAGAAATCAGTGGCGGAATCGCCATTGCTGCCATAGCCAAAAGGTGGAGGTGGTGGAAAGATGATGTAGCACCACTGAGGACAGTATATGCTACAAATCTCTAAAGAACAGTCCTTGTAAGCATATGGCTGCCATTGATTTGAGTTCCCCACAGAACCCATTTTCCTCTGCCACTAGCAGATCTTGCAGGTACCCCTATCTTCTCTTTTTTCATGTGTTTATGTCTAGGATAGAGAGAGAGAAAGAAGAGAGAGAAAGCGTAACAACCCAAGCTCACTCTGCTAGATTATTGTCCTCCTTCGAACTTCTCTCAAAGTTTTTAAAACGTGTTTGCTAGAGATAGGTCTCCACACTCTTATAAAAAATGTTTCGTTCTTCTCTTCCACCGATGTAGGATCTCGGGTGAAGAAAAAGAAAGCAGAATTGAGGGACTTGGATGCAAAGGGAAGGAAAGTGGGAGGAGGTAGGAAACTGTTGTATCACTCATTAACACTTGTCCTTTCCCTTTACTTTTGGCTTTTCAATTCTTCTCCTTCAGAAACATGTCTTGAACAAAGAAATTGTGTCATTATTAGTTTGTTGTCTAAGTCCCTTGGGTTTGATAAACAAGCTAAATGAGCTCTAAGGAACAAAAAAAGAGCTCACTAAAATAAAGGCAAGAGATTCACATTTCAGATGTAAGTGTAAGTGGTCACGTGCAATCATGTGAGTACTTGACGTGGCCAATGTTTATTGGCTTGGTGGTTGAACCAAAGGAGATTTCCAGAAATGTGCCTTTTGTAACAATAAGGAACTTAATTTTCTACCATGATCTTTTTTTTTTTCTTTTTTTTTTTTAATTTGATTTACTTATTTATCCTTTATAAATTAATTTATCAAGGACAATTAGAATTATTCCTCTCTTTTTTCTTCCTATTTCAAGATTATCTTTATAATGAATATTTTCAACCGAGATTACCCTACACAATCATTTACAAATGTAATATGAGCATTCTATTTGTAAATACGAGCATTCTAACACTAAAAGTTAATCAACGGTTTGAGTTAAATTTTAAAATGCACACTTTCTATATCTCCTCTATTTATAAGGGGAACAACTTAGCTTATAGTAGATGTTTGTGACGGGTGCTTTCGCCTTATCATAATAAAGTCGAGAAGTATGACCCTTCAATTAGAAGGCCCCAATCTCGTGATATGCAGAGCGTGACATTTCCTTTTAGTTAGTCCATCTAGCAATGGGACGAGTTTACAGGCCATTTTCATGTGTGAAGAATGCATTCTGTCCCCACTCACTTAAGGAATGAACCAAAGAGGCCAATGACATAATTATATAATTGATATTGCACAAACAAAGACAGGCAATGTGGCTTTCCTTATCAAGAGACATACCTCTTCCACAGTAAAAAAAAAAAAGGGCCATTTCATCATTTCATGTACCTATAAATAATGTTTGTACAGTAAATAACAGTCCTATTGTAACTGTTATTCTCATTCCTTCCAATTACAATTACACCAAAATAAAATTTGAGGCCTTCATCTACTAGAAAGTTCAATATGATTATGAGGAAGAAACTAACAGGGAAGAGACTATATATGCATTTGTGTCTATGAGAGGTTAAGAGGTACAAAATGAACCTTCAGGATTTATTTGATTTATTAGTTCAGACTATGATGAAACAATTTCAATTACATCTACTTTGCATAATGAATGAATGATGAATATCGACACAATACTTGAATGGCTCTGGTCTATGCTTTTCCTTTCCTTCTATCATCCATTGCCTGCTTCAAGAATATGTAGAATCTAGTAAAAGAACTCAAACCATATGGATAATGATGTGTGTATGAACACACTTTTTTTCCTTTTTGGTACTCAAAAAAAAAAAGAAAAAAAAAATTGCGCCAGGACGACAGAGTATAGTTCAACTAATTAAAGCAAATACTCTCGACACATGTTGAACTCAAGAAAAGAAAAAAAGAGAAACAAAAAGGCATGAATTATCTTAAGTAACTATCAGAACAAAATAACATCTCCCTTCACAAAACAACATAAATTGCCTAAAACCCATGCATGCACAAAGGCATATTGTTCAGGAGAATGTTACAACAGAACAAAACCTTCATAAAAGCATGTTTTGACAATTTTCTTTAAACGTTTTCTCCTGTTCCTTTAGTTTGTTGTTCTCAAAGATGATGTTTTTTAAAATCTCAAAAGTTATTCTTTATCCAAAATCGTGGGTTTAACACCTTTTTATAAGTTGGTTGGTCCTGNAACTCTTCGGAAAACAATCGCATGAAAGAACACGAAGCCTCCCAACATCTACGAGAGGAGGCTTTAGACAGGATTATCACCCAAGCTCCATGGTTTGAGCCTTTGGCCTCCAGAGATAGTATTAAGTGTGTGAAATCTCTTGCAGGTTAATCAAATCGGGATCAATGGCACAGATTTGAAGAGAAAAAAAATACTATTTAAGAAAAGAAAAGAGATGCATACTAGTCAAAGTCTGCATCGATATACATTAATAAATATATCTAAATATGATAACTTCTTAACCGTCATTAATGGTGTCCAAAAATTGATCCTTAACTAATAGATTTTGGTAAGAGAGAATACCTTGCTTTGGAACATTCTCATGGTCAACACAAGTGTATCCCGCATCCTACAAGAAAAATCAGCATCCTAGACTGAATAACTATTAAAGAAAATAGAAATAAGATATTATTCTGAAACTAAAGACATGAGCGGGTATAATATGCTTCTTGTTGATTATAGACAATGCTAAAGAAATAAGAAGGTCATATGATATTCTAAGGTTTATGGTTAGTCTGAAAACTTCACAAAATACAAATGAATCTGTAAGTAGAATGGGAACATTACCTAACATCATAAGCATTAAAAGGAAGAGATGATCCATCAGAACATGTCAAAACAAATTGTGTAGAAATCCCAGGAGGAATTTTCAACTGCATCCACAAATATATAATAGAAAAACAAAACAAATCTTTGGTTTATTTGAAAATAATTTAAACTTGTAGACACCATCATCAGTGAATAGACTACTAATAAAAACATACCGATAACTCCCTTGAATATTTCTCAGCAATGACAACCACTTCTGTATTTCCCATCTTAATTTGGTAACCAGATCTCCTCAAAGAAATAGATGCTGGCTCCCAATTTTCAGACAAATCAATCTGTATGAAATTTGTGGGAAAAGCAAGATGCAAAATATTTAGTATATAAGTCAGTGAAGGCCGTATCTTTAATAGTATCATGTGTTTTATATTCTATTTGATAGTCAAGTTTTATTTCTTTCTACTTCCTTACCAGCCAAGAGGCTGACCCTATAACAAATAACATCATTGGTGATTGATCTACAGGTTATGAATTTTCTTTTATTTATCTTTTTGGTGCGTGAGCGGAGCTTCCCTCCGTTGGCTAAGATTTTTTTTTCATCCAAATAAAAATGAAAACACAGTTTGTGAGTTATGACCTTTTACGGGTCTCTCTAGATTAAAATTGAAACCTGGTTGAATAGTAAGCTAGAAAATGTTTTCAAGACAACATGGGAGATACATATAAAAGAAAATTACAGTTCAAATGAAAATAAATCCTATAAAGATAAAAAAAATTTCACTTTTTTGGATGTTGTTCTAAAACTGAAGTGGCAGAGTGGGTAAGCAACTGAACTGAAGAGGCATAATAGGTAAACAACTCAAGAATGTATATATGTACCCATAATGCTTTCTTTTCAAGTGTTGAATTCACCAAACATCATATTCCTAAAAGCTTGCATTATAATACGAAGTTAGCTGATCGCTAACATCTTAGACCAAAACTTTAGATGCTAGGTGAATACTTTTCAAAGATTTGCAGGAAAAATGGAATATTAAATCCTAATCTTGAACAAGTGTCAATATTAATATTTCTTCACAACCAAGTTAGAAAATCGTCCAAAAAAAAAAAAGATACCCACACAAACTTAACTAAAAAAACACTTCTCAAGTCACAAAAANAAAAAAAAAAAAAAAAAAAAAAAAAAAAGAAGGCACAAAATCAAGTAGGTAAAAGAAGCATTTACATTCAACATCAATATGTCCAAATCTATCAAAAAGCATACAATGTAACTAGAAAAGGACTATGCAAAATAAACGAAAAAGAAAAACTAACTCATAAAACCACTAGAATGTCAACAACTAGTTACAAATCTTCTAGAAAATGGAAACCAGAAAATGGATGCTATTAATTTCACAATGAGTTTTAGTTCAGGGCTCAATCTGACAAAATGACAAATTTGAAGTTAGATTTGACTCACTCAGTATAGGGCTAAGAAATAAGTACAACCCCAACAAGGAATGAGATTTTCTAGAAGATTTACTTATATCAGATAAACCTACCAGTAAAAGAACAGTAAACGTGGCTTGACCCTTCGAAAGATACGTGTCAATCTCCAGTTGCATGTCCGGATCTATAACATAACTAATTAGAAAGCTCGGGATGCACAATAAAAATAGCTGAAATAGAACAACATTAACCAACCAACGAATCAAAATAATTTATACAAGATAACGTGATAGTTCAAACATTTGTTGTTAGCCAAAGGCAAGGCTTTTAAGAAAAATGTATATATTTATCTTTAAGTAATGATCTTTCGGCCCACGAAGAACTTGTTCCAACCTTCCATCACATTCTCCTCTCGGAGGTACAGATAAACACACTGTTGTAAAATTCAATTCAGACTCGAGGCAACCACATAGCAAACATCTCATTAAGCATGATTTTGCTAAAATAAGCAAGCACTACAGTCCAGGGAAGCAATTAATTTAGCAACCTCAAGTATATACATACAGGGTCACAACTTAGATTGATGTTTTTAAAATTTTAATCAACTTACCACATTTTATTTTGTGCTGATCATTAGCAAAAAGCTTTACCAGCTCCCCCTGATGATTGGAAAAGAATTTAGAGTAAAGAACAGGAAGACTGTCAAATCATAATAAATCACAAAGGTTTTCACAGAAAAAGTGATAGGGATCAGGAAAGGAGGAAACTTGAAAGAGAACTACTTCAAGTTAAATACGATAAGATAAGAAGTCAAAAATAAATGCACGATCCTAGAAGAAAACTGGATGGCCTTTCTTAATTTCAAATATTAATAGCATGTAAAAATAAAATTTCTTCACAATTCGAAGTTTTCTTGGTAGAAAACCTGATGGCCATTTTCATCCATTGGTATGCACTCAACAGCAAGTAGTTTATCAACATCATCAGCTCCAACAACATATTCTGGATTTGTAGCTCCTAAATCAAAAATACCATTCAAAGATCAGTAATTTTTCTAGAAGTAACTAGTAACAAAGAGTGTCAATAAAAAGGACAGAACAACTAGAGTGCTGTTCTGGAACTATGTGATTCAACTGTGTTTCAGGACTTCAGATGATAAGAACAAGAAGATATTTTTCAGTTTACAATAAAGTCAAATCATATGCTTAATTATTAGAATATGAAAATTTTATTTGTTCAGTTTTTACGTGGTAGATACAACCTACTCAAACATTATCTGTTCTATAGGTTCTAAAATTATATCCTTGAGTTCTAAATTCTTTTTACAAGGTAGCTGGAGCTATCTTTTATCATTGTTTTTCATTTATTTTGTGTGTCTTACCCTACTCATATTATGTTGAATATTTTTCAGTTCAATAATAAAGTTTTCTTCCTATCCAAAAAGAAAAAGGGAAAAAAAAGAAGAAATAAACGTAAAAATGTCGTCAGATGAATCCTGCAAAGCTGAACTCATTTCCATTACCTTCAACATACTGCCTTGTGCCATCCTCAAGATGCCAAATCCACTGACACAAATTCATATCATTGATTCATGAACATTCCATATGTATTCTAAAATATATGTTGACCTTTATTTAAATGATAGCAGAGCATGTCACCTGAAATATACAGAGAGAAGTCCCTCGAGTAGGATATCCGCATGCAAGAAGTTTGCTCCCTGGTGTGGCCTCGCCAACTATTTGAAAATTCTCGATGCTAGGTCCCTCTAATTAAAACTTCATGTGAGTATTCATGTCTAAGTACTGATTAATGTGTCGTGCATTGATCACCTTCTAAGAGAAATGGAGAACTCACCAACCATTACAGGGTGGTTATATCTCTCATCAGTTGTATAAAATTGCAAGTCTACAGCATCATCATCAACTGGAGGGGTAAAAGCACCAGGCATCTCCCTAAGATAATATGTTTTTATAGTTGAGAGATAAAAGAGGACGTCCATAAGGTAGTGCAGGAATCACAACTTTTTTATAAAGGTGTTTGTACATTGCATCATATTTTTATGCTAACAACTAAATTCAAACTGAAAGGTAATATAGTTTTGTAACAACAGGTTTTCAGTTGAAATCAAACAAACATGGCTGCGTAGTTAAAAAAAAAAAAGGATACTCCAAATCTAGGATAAATAAAATGAACGGTTCAATGAAAATGGGCGAGGAAAAAAATAAAATAAAATAAAGAAGAAAAAACAAAATGAGTTCAAGAAAACTCTTCAGGTCTTATAGGCAGGCTTATGGTTGTTCCATGTGAAAATTGTTTGGCATAAATTCAAAAACATTTGGTGTACATTAAAAGAGTGACCATAACAATGAGTGTTTTGGCATGGAGCCGAGAGGCACTATATTTCACGTTAGCTGGCCAAGTGATTGTCATACCATTATGATGCTCACTTTAAGATATGTTGCTCGAGTTCCCTAGGTGCACTTTCGACTTAATCTTAAGACACTAAATTTATGATTGGTTGTCAGTTGCATAGTTGCATGAGTGTCCATGGATAGGCTAGGAAGGTTGAAATGCCTTGACCAAACCTAATTGTTTGGGATTTATATTCCTTCAACTCAAAGAACTATTAGCGGATTATGAACCCAATCCAACCCAATCATAAAATAATTGAGTTGGGTTCGGTTCGGATTATTTTGGTTATTAACTAATACCTTTGTTGTAAAAAAAACATAAAATGCCAATCTCCAAAAATATTCGTTCAATGAAATTAAAATAATATACATACATAATTTTATTCTTAGTAAAAAAAAAATATTTTTTTAGTTAACAATAAGTCCAAATGGTTTCATTCAACAAAACTAATTTAAGGTGAATCCATAAAATAAAACCCAACTCAGAGTTGGATTGGGTTGATTGTGTACCGCTAGTGTTAGTCTAACTCAAGGCATCCACACCAGAATTTAGAATGTCATACCTGCCATTATTGAAGAAAGGGTCTGGAGAATTGTCGTTGCTGACAGGTTGGTACATATTAGGTCTTAGACTAAAGTCTGCTGATCCTGGAATGTTATTTTGTATCCTAGATGTAAACACATCTTCAGTTGTTCTCAAATGCTGCATGCAACAGGGATGAGAACTAAATGAGTGGGATGTTTGTAAAAGCAAAAGGAAAACATAGTAGCCAAGGAAGTAAAGAGTAACCCTACCTCAGCTTTCGGATGAAGTTGGTATTTTGAAGTCCCCATATCAGTAATCTCTCTCTTTTGATATTGATATCCACTTTCAACGAACTTAAAATCAGTACTCTCTCTTTTTTGGTATGGATTAAACCCCCTCTTCAAATGATTATCAGCAAGCGATGATTGTTCTCCAATTTTTTCCTGTGATGAAAAGAAGCACAACTTTTATTACAGTAATTTATTAGTTTCAACTGACAGTTATTGAGAGACAATGACATTGCTAAAAAGAAAAAAAAAAAAATGGAGGACGAAAAGTAGAGCTGTTGACAAAATTGCATTTCTGGCTTTAAGAAAATTGGTCCGAAAAACATTTATACATTTTTCCAAGCTAAAATCTTAGTGAAAAAAAACATTTATACATTTATAAATTTAACAAAATTGCATTTCTGGCTTTAAGAAAGTTGAATGTCTGGCTTAACAAGAAGGCAGTCCAGTAAAACGTTAATGTAATTGGATGATAGTTTAAAATTTTTCATGTTATTTCATAAATAAAAATAATAATAAATAAAAAACCCTCAAAANTTTTTTTTTTTTTTTTTTTTTAATGGAAGAGCAGTGAAATTTTGTACTATCAACATTTTCTCCCATCATTAAATATTCTGTTGTTTCTCAATCCATTTGACACAAAATTGCCATTATAACATTGTAGAGAAAAGATTTCAACATTTTATGGAGAATAAATAAATGAAGCAATAACAAAATGAATGCTAGTAGATGAAGTTGCAATCATATACAGCAAACGTTTTACTATCTTGGTTGGGCAACTTATAACTGAAGGAAAAGCAACAAATTTTAATATTAGCAAGCTTACATAAGAAGTTCTGATCTTCCACTGCAACTGATCATGAAGAAGCTACAAAAATTTGAGGAAAAATAAGAGGTGACGCAAAATGAAAGAGAAGGAAGAAAGTATTACAAAAAAAAAACTATTCTTCTAATCTTTTGTTTTATAAGAAACAGATTTTACAAGTACATACAAAAAAAAAAACCCACAAAATGCCCACAACTACCTACGAGTATAAAAGATGTTGCAATATTTACACAAACTAATCGATCGAATTGGCCAGTGAGTACACATTACACACTACTCCTCTGCCATCAAACACACACTCACAGAATAAACTAATTTTGACTTGGGAGCATTCTTTAATTAGGTCCAAAGACAGATTAACGCCACTGAGTGAGCACATGAATTTCATGCATTCCGCTTCAAGATTTCAAACAAATTTATTTCAAGGAATCCGTTTGGAATAAGGCTATTAGCAAGATAGATGAATTGCAGAAGTCAGAATTAGTCTCAAGCTTTATATGCAGAGAATTTACCTTCACACTGTTAGTTATAACAGAGGCATTCATGACATGGGGCCAAATACCGTACTCTCCCAAAAGCCCAAGCAATGATGACGTGTAGTGATATCTCTCATCATCCACAGCCTATTGAGAATGAAACCACTCAAGATTGTTACCATAAGCGGATATAAGATACTAACAACCTATTTTTACTTTATTTTTTGAAAAAATATACTTAGTCCAAGAGGCTTGAGTTTAGTGGTATTTAGGTCCCTTAGTTTTCAAACTCAACAATTTAACCCGATTGGATTTAGTAGCATTTTTTGTTTGTCAGTTTTTCCATGAGTTACTAACCGATATTTTTAATAAAAATATTTTTTCTAATTTTTAATTATTAAAGTTATATTATATAAAAAATTTAATACTTCTAGTCTTTTTCTCCCTCTTCTTCCTCATCTTCTTCTTCTTTTCTTTCTCCATCCCTCCTCCAAACCTTCTCCTTCTCATAGCTGTCATCGCCATAAGTCACCATTCGCTACCACCGTTTGTCATTGTTGACCACCACCATTGTCCGCCTAAAAGAAAGTTGAGAAAGGAGGGGGAACGGAAAAGAAAAGAAGAAGAAAGAAGGAGAAGCAGACAATAGCAATGGTCGACAACAGACAATGGCAGCGAAGGGCAACTGATGGTGATGGCAACCATGAGGGGGAGAATATTAGGAGGAGGGAGGGAGAAAGATATTAAAAAGTTTTTTTATTTAATAATTAAAATTAGGAAAAAAAAAAAAAAAAAAAAAAAAAAAAAAAAAAAAAAAAAAAAAAAAAAAAAAAAAAAAAAAAATGAACCTAAATGCTGTCAAACCAACCCTCTAGCACCTAAATGATACCAAACCAAACTTTAGGGACCAAAAGAGCTTCTTCTTTTTTTTCTTTTTTTTTTTCTTTTTCATTGCTCCCCTGTCTGATGAATATGAACTAGAAGCTTTTTCTTTTTTCTTCTTTGGGTTGATACTTTTATATCTTCCTCTTTTTGGTCAATGAATTATTACTTATTAAGGGTTTCATTTTACCATCATGCGCCCAAAAATATACAGCCTATCAGATTGGAGAGATTGATTAAAGTACGCAGACAAGTTCCATACAAGGTAATAGATGGAAATGACATGGGAAAGAAACTAAAAACATACCTTCAATTCATTAGTCAATTTTAAGTTCACTTCCAGATCCCCTTTTCTGTATCCCAACTCATTGAAGGCAGAATTAATAGCTTCAGTTTGCTTCTCATCAACTGCCTGTTACAAAATGAGAAAAAAAATTGTGTTATCCGAATCATACCGCAAAGAAACCACTTGATTAGGAAAAAGCTGAAAACAGTAGCCCACACAACCATATCCAAGAACAAAGACAAACCATTCTTATATCTGAAAATTTCCTCTCCAGTGCATATTTCTCATTCAACAGTCGTAATTCCTTTCACCACAGAGACTTGTTGTGTAAGGTATAACAGATGTTTGAAATAAGTGAACCATCAATATCACATGAACCTAAAGTCATCTAAGCAATTTATACCTTCAAACAAGCAACTGAAATTTGTTGACGAAGAAGCTGGATCTCCCCTTCCTGTGCTCTTACCCTTGACGACAGTTCCTATGTACAACTTCAAGAACTCTTAGATGTTGCAGACAGCTTAAAATTAAGACCTGAGCAAATTGTACATAGAAGGCCATACCATAGCTTCTTGGTCTTGATGACTATTGACATTCACAACTCTTCTCAGATCATTTGAAGCAAGAGATCCTTCAAAGGTGCCTACACAAATAATTGTGTTAGTTTAGAACTTAGTGGAGGATGATGATAACGATATACACAATGCAGCTGCTATTTCAGCCATTAACCAAACTAACTTCCCTGTTTGCTCCTCCTTAAATTATCAGTTGAGACTAGGTCAAGACAACTAAAAATAACAAGAAAAAACCTATCCAGAACTAAACCACACTATTATTTTCAGTGCCGACTTTAAGCAACCTGCATTGATTTTAGAGAGAAAAAAAATGCAATCCTACCATGAAAGTAGTTCGAGTTGTCACCTTTTTTTAGATGGGATCTTGCAGTGTGAACCCCATTATCATTATGCCCCTGCAAAGAGCTATGAGTAGTCGACATCAGCTTGGAAACTCAAGTTCTTCACTTCGGCAACTTCTGATTGCATCAGCACTAACATTGTCCATCACGATAGAATCTTGCACTCTACATCATTTGATGTCCATTCACCGTAGATGGAAACATTCCACGCTTTATTCATACAACTTTTGTTCATAAGATGATGATTACCATGCATCAAATGTAGGGTATGTCCGTCAATTCAGAATGATGGACAGTGAAATACTACAACACATTAAAACAACTGAAAAATACATATATATATATATATATATATATATATATATATACAGACATATTTTCACTAAAAAAATGTAGCTCTTGCATGCTAGACAGTTCAGAAGAAGCGTGTACTTCCACTCAAATTATTGCAATGTTGTAATAACCCAAGCCCACCGCTAGCAGGTATTGTCTTCTTCGGGTTTTCCCTTTCAGGCTTCCCCTCAAGGTTTTTAAAACACGTCTGCTAGAGAGAGGTTTCCACATCTTTATAAAGAATGTTTTGTTCTCCTCTCCAACCAATATGGAATCTCACAATCCACCTCCCTTCGGGGCCCAACGTTCTCGCTGGCACACCGCCTGGTGTCTGACTCTGATACCATTTGTAACGGCTCAAGCTCACCGCTAGCAGATATTGTCCTCTTTGGCATTTCCCTTTTGGGCTTTCCCTCAAGGTTTTTAAAATACGTCTGCTAAGGAGAGGTTTCCACACCCTTAGAAAGAATGTTTCATTCCCCTCTCCACCCGATGTGAGATCTCACAGATGTCATATCAAAATTATAGAGCATATGTGAAAGGGGGAACACCTAATTCTAAAAGATGGGGAAAAACCAAAAGTCTAGAGCACAAAAGAAGACAGGTTCCTAGTCCCCAATTGAAAAGGGTTGGAATGACACTTCACTAATTATTCCTCACCATCTTAAACCCCTTCTCATGAAGAAATGAAGTCCAAAAGAATTTAATGAAATACTAGTGGAGAATGTTCAATAGTAAAACAAAATTCTGGGCATTTTGATGAATCATTAACCATATGAGAAACGAAATACTCATAATGTTGACCACAGGTCAATGAAAAACAGTAAACAAGAGGGATAAACAAACCAATAACAGTTACAGGCTGGGATTGGAAAGAACAAACAACGGTTGAACTTTTAACAATTCTAAAGAAGAACTCAAATGCCTGATTCAACTCAGCAACCGGATATCAAAAGATCAGAAGGCCAATCAAATTCATATGTACTTATCTCATTTTATCAGTCCAAACCAGAGAAATTGTATATCCATAAACAAAGTCCATATCAGATCCATCTTCACGTTAAGTAAAACACAAAACCGCGACAAAAACAAACAAATCATATTGTATTTTCACAAAGGTGCTGATTCGAATCCTGGAATTCGGCTTCCAAGAGAAAATCCCAGGCTATCGAGAAACATCAAATTTAAANAAAAAAAAATCGAACAAAAATACATTAATTAACAGTAAAATGAACAGTTAAGGAAGTACCCAATGTTGTCAAATAAAACAGTAGCGATCTCGTGCTCCAATTCTTTTGCAGGTGCGAGAACAAAAAAACAATGCCAAATCGAGCTGCTTAAGCGCCAAAAACAGTAGAAATGGCGGAAGAAGAAAGTTGTGGAAGTCAAATGATTGACGAGTTTCTTGAGGAAAACGAACTTCAATTCCTTCGAAATTTCTCGAATATTATAGAGAAAAATGGAACGAAAAATTATAATTAATCGATAATCGGAAGTGAAAGTCCAAATCAAAAGTCTTCTGGCCATCTATGAAACAGCGCTCAGCCGGGTAATTGCGGGAAGAAGATGATTAAAAAAATAATTAAATAATTAATTTGTTCTTCTTTATGAACATTTCCTCGTCGATATTTATACCATAAAAAAAATATAAATAAATAAATAAATGTGTCAAATAGTCATTTCCAAATCCACGGACTTTTATAAAATAATCATAAATAAATAAATAATTAAATGTGGCAAATGTCAATTTTCTTCTATACAATTATAGAATAATGAATATTACATATATATTAGTCAAATATTAATTTTATTTTAAATTATTCAAATTTTAAAAATAAAACATATATTAAATATATAATTATCAATCGTTTAATTTCTAAATTTCCATATTTTATGTTTTCATTATTAAATTTTTTAATTTATAAGTATTTAATATGTCTATAAATTTTAAAAAAAATTAATAAGTTATTAGGCATAAAATAAAAAATAATAATAACTATTTAAATATTTTTGAAAATGCAATAAATATTATAATGAAAATAAAATTTTAAAAACCGAGTTTTAAAGACTAAAAATGTTCCTTGGAAATTGGAATCCAATAAGACATGAGACATGGGCCATAGCAGGATTGAGTGGCCCAGATCATTGACTGGGCCCATTAAATAAGCCCATCACAAAGTAACCTAACCACGTGGCAATATAACAAGTCACGTGAGATATATAAACGACCACTTCCAATAAATATTGGATGGTGGCGGTTTTATTAAATAATTTATTTTTAGCTGCATTGATTTTTATTGTTAAAATCATAGTTATATTGATAATTTTAATATAATTAGTAAATAAATTTTAATTATTTTAGAGAATTCACTCATTTAGCCAGTGTGTCGAGGATGGTTAGAAGTGAGTACCACGTGTAATTAATCACACGTGGGCTAATTTAGAGAATTATCATAAGTTTATAAATAAAATAACAGTATGAGGACTTTTGGAGAAGCCAAAAGAGTCATGGACAATATCATATCATTGTGGAGTGTCGTGATTCCTAACATAATGTCCTAATTGGCACACCAAGCAAATATTGTTCGTTTTACTCATTACTCGTCAATGTCACGATTTTAAAAAGCATTTTCTAAGGAAAGATTCCGACATTTTTTATAAATTAACCAATGTGGGACTCACTTCCAATAATCTTCAACAATCCTCCTTTCGAACAAAGTATACTATAAGTCTGAAGGACCTCTTCTTAATTGAGGCTCGACTCGTTTCTCTAGAGCCCTCGAACAAAGTACACCATTTATTCGACACTTTAGTCACTTTTGACTGCACCTTAAAGGCTCACAATTCTTTGTTTGATATTTGAAAATTCTATTGTTATGGTTAAGTTTAAGGCATGACTCTGATAGCTTTGGTGACAAACAGGTCTGGTTATGAAATTTTATTTAAGATGAGATGACATTAGAAGTCTTGGACTAATAACTAATAACTGAGCAACTGAAACTGTATATAAGCGTGCGCGCTTAAGCGGTTTCTACGAAGGCACTCTTGAAATCTGTGGCTTCATAGTTCTGAAATCGGAGTGAGCTAGAGAGGGAATCAATTGGAGGGCATCCGAATTTGATCCAAACAGAGATGGAAATCAACAATTCTCAGAGAAATCCAAATCCGTTCAACACAGTGAGACTCTTGTTGATTCTAGGGTTCGTTTTCTCATTGCTATCTACCCATACGGTTCTTGCCAAATCTCGCCGTCCGGTCACTGTAAGTTTCGTTCGTCTTCTCCGCTCGTATTTGTCTTTGTCCTCACTCGATTATACTGAACCGTGTCAATTATTCAGGATGCTGAAACCAGGCAAAAGAAGCAGGACTGTTACGCCGATATCGAGAGGTGAGTGTTTCTTTCAAGCTATTTTTAGTTTTTTTTTTTTTTTT
>NC_036640.1:12478195-12536932 GCF_002806865.2 Cucurbita pepo subsp. pepo
CCCTTTTTTTTTTTTTTTTTTTCTTTTCATCCTTCCTGCTTTTGATTTGATTCGTTTCGATAATGTGTTGGAACTTTGCAGCGGATTATGGGGTTGGCAATGCAAATCTTCAGCTACCGAAAAGGAAAATTGTGCCCTGCGATGCCTTTCTCCTACTTGTTATGATATAGTTTATGGCAGCGATCCGGTGAGACAATTTTCTTCTTATTGTCATGTGCTTGTAATTCTCTGGCTGTTCATCTTTAATTGCTAAGTCTATCGTTGGATTTGTGTAATGTAGCTCGAGGAAGGAGAGAAGGACCTTGCTAGGAGTCAAGAGTACAAGTATTGTATCTATAAGTAAGTTCGGTATTTTTGTTCAATTTTTCCAGAAAAGAAAGTTGAACATTTCCTATTTGCAGTATTGGTTTCCTGTCCTCATAATGTCGATCTTATTTAGTTGTAAATCATAAATACGTTGCTTCATAAGTGATTAAGCAGTTAACCCATATCAATTTCAATGCTATAAGAATCTCTGCTAATAATTGTAACCTAATCCCTTGTCTCCAAACTCATAAATGGGATAGGAGATGAGTATCAAGGTTGTTTGCTGGTTGCATCACTGTTTGGTTGTTTGACAGTTAACATAGTCTGAAGGGATTTTGGGACTTCATCAGCTTGCACAACAGGAAGAAGATATGGGTACAAATTGGACGTTTTTGGTTATTAGAAATTTGTTCACATTTTGTGGTGTGAGATCCCACATTAGTTGGGGAGGAGAACGAAGCATTCTTATTTTTGTTCAATTTTTCCAGAAAAGAAAGTTGAACATTTCCTATTTGCAGTATTGGTTTCCTGTCCTCATAATGTCGATCTTATTTAGTTGTAAATCATAAATACGTTGCTTCATAAGTGATTAAGCAGTTAACCCATATCAATTTCAATGCTATAAGAATCTCTGCTAATAATTGTAACCTAATCCCTTGTCTCCAAACTCATAAATGGGATAGGAGATGAGTATCAAGGTTGTTTGCTGGTTGCATCACTGTTTGGTTGTTTGACAGTTAACATAGTCTGAAGGGATTTTGGGACTTCATCAGCTTGCACAACAGGAAGAAGATATGGGTACAAATTGGACGTTTTTGGTTATTAGAAATTTGTTCACATTTTGTGGTGTGAGATCCCACATTAGTTGGGGAGGAGAACGAAGCATTCTTTATATGGGTGTAGAAACCTCTCTCTAATAGACGCGTTTTAAAAACCTTGAGAGAAAGTCCGAAAGGGAAAACCCAAAGAGAACAATACTGCTAGCGGTGGGCTTGGATTGTTAAACGTGGTGGTTGTTCTCCTCTCCTTCTTTCCATCGTCCACTTCATCCTCCAACCATTCAGATAGGAATTAGACTTTTTTTCTTTTTTTCCTTGATTCACTAGTTCACTTTTTCTTTTTTTCCTTGATTCACTAGTTCATATGATACGTTCTTAATCCGAATGCCGTGTCCATGGAATAGAGATTGTTTGTAAGGAGCTTCGACATGGGTGATTTTATTTGTCTGCCTTTGGATGGCTGGAAAGGAATCTAGCAACTGCCTATATTCTAGTTGCTACTTAACTCACTGGGGAGCTACGGTTTGTAATTCACTATACGTACGTAATACATCTTGAGTGCTACCAAATCAGAGAAATCCCTCCATGCTTAGAACCAAATTCGAATTTTTAACCATTCGAGAATCAAAATGGTATCCTATTGTATCTGGACTTTTTTCTTTCTCTATTTTCTGTGCTTAGAAGGAACTTAAGCAGCTCAGATCATCCATACCATTAGCTTGATCTTTTTCTTGACCTGGTTAAATGTGTGTTCAATCATATGGGATCTAAGATGCCTGCGTATGATGGCCTTCATTCCCCAACGCAACACTTTCCAATACTCTCTTCTACTCTTGAACAGCAACCTGAATTTGACCTTGCGAGGGGAATTTCTAGCGTGACAAGGGTGTATGAGCTTTCTTCGAAATCCAAGATTCAATCTCAATGCATCATCATATGTGGTCTAGTGTCCATGCCAATTGGTTAGACGGCGAACCGAATTAGCACTTCTCATATCAAGCTAGGCGGTCTGGTGTCCGTGCCAATTGGTTAGACGACGAACCGAATTAGCACTTCTCATATCAAGCTAGGCCTCTCAAGCTCCGTTTCTTGGTTATTAAGTAGTAAGCTAGAAGAATATTCTGTCTGGTTGAGCTCTCTTGCTAGATGGTTTTCAACTGCATGTCGTTTCGGCTAGGTTCCTAAAGCCATAGGAGACGAGTCGAGGGCAACTTCATGAAAGTGTACCATATGTGCTTCTCGACCTAACTGATTTCACATTTGCTCGTCAAATATATTTCAATTTTGACTAATATTTGGAACTGACCTAACATTGACAAACCTTATAAGCATTTTGTATTTGGGATTGATTGAATTTAAAGCTTTGGTACCTTTGTTTGCTTGCAGGTTGTCAATGGGGGAGAGTCTGGAGGGTATTAAGGGCTCCTTTGACTACTAATGTCTGTCTGCTTTTCTCAAGACTGTCTGTGTTATATAACTGTCTGGTGTTCCATTTTGCCCTCTTCTTCTGACTGCCTTTTAACATTTGGGTCAAAATATGAGGTACAAATCCAATCTTGAGTTCATATTTTTCTTCCTTTCCCTCTCTAGACACCGAGCGGTGTGTCAGCGAGGACGTGGACCTCCAAGGGGGGTGGATCGTGAAATTCCACGTCAGTTGGAGAGGTGAACGAAACATTCCTTATAAGGGTGTGGAAACCTCTTTCTAGCAGGACACGTTTTAAAATCGTGAGGCTAACAACGATACATAACGGATCAAGGCGGACAATATTACTAGCGGTGAGTCTGACAACAATGAAAATCTTGGAATGGAAAACACAGCTACTCATACAAATTTCAATTCCTTTGGTTAAATAGATTATAATGTATTAATGATCATGTGTATACTTCAGTCTTTCTATAGCTTTCTTATTTCATTACCAATTTTCTTAATGTTTTATAAAACCAAGCCCAATTTTAAAACTAAAAGCAATAATTTGAAAATTTTTAAAACTAAAAGAAATAGTTTTTAAAATCCTAATTTCGTTTTTGAAATTTAGTTTAGAATTCGAATGTGTTTTTTAAAAAATGTATAAAACTTAGCCAAAAATTTAAAAAACAGAATAAAAAAATTAAATAGCTATAAAATAAGGTTTTAATTAGGTTTTTTTTTATTTGAATATGTAAATCTCTTCTCAAACACATTTAGGACTTAATCTAACTACCAATTTAATTTTTAGTATATGATTTTTTAAAAATAACTGATGAGAAATCTAAATTGATATCTATTTTATTTTATTTATTTATTTCGTTTTTAAAAAATATATTTATTTTAGTTTTAAAATTTTTGCTTTATAATCAAAAATAATAATTATAAGCCTAATTATTTTAATAAAAAAAATAGTTGTCAAATATATATATAAAAAGATTATGCCTAACAACTCTTGTTTGGTATTGGTTCACTGACTCTTATTTTATTTGTTTTCACATTTTAGGATGAGATTATAGTTTTTATTCAATTTTATTTATTTTTTTAATTAATAAAATTCTATCGTGAATAAATAAAAGAATCTATGATAGATATTTACTTTGTATACCCTTTGAACGAACATTCTTCTATCTTTATTTAATACATCTTTTCAATATATTGACATCGTGACAATGAAGTTTTAACAAAAAGTTATTTTTTAGAAATTTAAGTAAGAACTTTATGGATTTGAGATTCCAAAAATAACATAAAATTCATCTTTAGAAGTTTGAAAATTCTTTAAAATATGCAAATAATATCTGGATTAAAGTACGGGATGGCTGAAAAATAAATATTTGATGAATATAACATTTTTAAGATAAATAAATTTTGTTATGAAATTTTTATTTTTTATCTATTTAATTTTTTGAATTTTTATAAGGATATGGAAAAGTATAAAGACATATTAATCTAAAGTTTAAATTTAAATAATGAATAAATTCATTCTAAAAAAAATTATTATTTTTATCTAATTTTATTTTTTTTTTTCCCCATAAATTCGACCCCTTATTTATTTCCAATCCTTAAAAAAAAGAGAGGAAAAAAAAAAAAAGTCTGCCCGTTCCTATTGAAGAAATGACCCATTGCTCATTTCTATGAATTTGAGCTCCTCTTGAAGCCGCTCTCCACTTTTCCCATCTAGTTTGTTTTTTGCCTCTGGAATCGGCGGCAAATTCGTATGCTGCAGCTTCGCCACGAAGAAATCAAAGCTGAAAGAAAGAAGAAGAAGAGTTTTTTTTGAGGTTGAAATCGCTATCGTAGCTGCAATTAAGGTAGTTTGACGAATTGGGATCATAATTGAGTTTTAGATAACTCGACCAATTTTCGTCATTCATATCCAATCATCCCAGGTTTCTTCCTTTAATCGATCTCATTTGAAGATCCTGTTCCTGTTGAAATTATTGGTAAATTCCTATTCTCTTAATTCTGAATTCGTTTGATCGGTTTTGAAATTCGACGATGTACTATCCGCACCCGCCGCCGATGTTGGTGAACTGCTCCGGATGTCGGACTCCTCTCCAGCTACCGCCAGGAGCCCCGTCGATTCGGTGCGCTATATGCAAGGCTGTGACACAGGTCATGGACCCGCGCGCCGTCCCTTCGCCTTCGCCTTCTCATGCGCCTCCGCCGGCTCCATCGCCATACAATCATGCGCCACCAGGACCTCCAGCCCACCCGCATGGCCGTAAAAGGGCTGTGATCTGTGGGATCTCTTATAGGTACTCGAGACATGAGCTCAAGGGCTGCCTGAACGATGCTAAGTGTATGCGTTATCTTTTGGTCAATAAATTCCGTTTTCCTGAAGATTCTATCCTCATGCTTACAGGTATTTTTGCCCAACTCTCTCTCCCTATCTGCAGTGCATCATGATATTTACAACATATTGCTATTTTCTTGTTGATCTTAACTCTCTAATTGTTATGGAAAACTACAACTCTCTGCTTGTTGGTACTTCTGATGGGCTAATTCTAATAGGAAATGTTTGAATGGTTACTTCGTTTGTCATTAAATTTGAAAGCATCAGAGATATCGCTTGTTTGTGCTTTAGGACCTCTAAGGATAAGTTGGGTGCTGTGTATAATTTCTAACCTCCTAACCTTTCATGGATCATTAAGCAAACATATTACACGGACAGAAGAGTGGTTTGTATGAAATGAAATGGTAATCTAATAGCAAGAAAATGACAATATTGAGCTCTTAGCTCTTGACGACTAACTGTCGAGGATATTTAGTCCTAAATTATGGTTTACCATATGTCTTATATGAGACCCTTTATGATAGGCAAACATATTGTATAGTTAAGGATATTTAGCCTTCACTTACTGTTTACCATAGGTATCATATTTGACAATTTATTATAGGCAAATACCTTATATGATATTTAGCCTCCCATTGCTGTTTACTATAGGTATCATATTTGACCTTTTATTATAAGCAAATATATTGTATTCACTTATTGCTCTTTCCATTTCCTTTGTAATTTATTTGATTTCGTAAATGATTATAAATATAGAACTTTCACCACCATTTAGGTGTAGTGGTTTTAGCAAATATTCTCACTGACCCTACAACTAGCAAATATTCTCACTGACCCTACAACATTTAGTATAAAAAAAAAAAATGGTAAGATTTTAACCCATTCCCTCAAAGTTCCTTTTATTTTTGCATATGTCCCAATGTACTAGCTCGATAGAGGGTGGTGAGAATGTTTGCTAAAACCACAACACCTAAATGGTGGTGAAATTCTCTATTTATAATCATTTATTGAATCAAATAAATTACAAAGAAAATGGAAAGAGCAATGATACAAGTTATTTGCTCATAATAAAATCTTAAATATGATATCTATGGTAAACCGTAATGGAAGGCTAAATGTCATACAAGATATTTGCCTATAATATTATAGTTAAATATGGTATCTATGGTAAACTGTAATGAAAGGCAAAATATCCTCAATCATACAAGATATTTGCCTATAATAAATGGTCAAATATGGTACCTATGGTAAACTTTAATGGAAGGCAAAATATCCTCAATCATACAAGATATTTACCTATAGTAAATGGTCAAATATGGTACCTATCGTAAACTGTTATGGAAGAAAAAATATCTTCAATCATACAAGATATTTGCCAGTACTAAATGGTCAAATATGATATATATGGTAAGCCATAATTCAGGACTAAGTATCTTTAACAGGTGATTTGGTTAAACGCCAAGTATTTCTGACACTTGGCAATTCAAAGTGTTAAAATTGGAGTTGTTACATTAGCTTACATCTGGGGAGTTTAGTTATGTGATAAGAACTTTCTGCTATCAGCGTGTACCTTTCCTGAAAGTGTTGCTATACATTTATTCTTGGAGATTGATGGCACCAGTGTGGAATTATCTACTGTCCCTAACTCTCAAGAATAACTACTAGCATCTAGACCATAATGGAGTAATTTAACTTGAGGTGTGGAATTTGTGGTGTTAGAATCAGGTTTCAATATAAGAGAGGACACAGAAGATTTGGGTTCTTTCCAATGACCCAACAGAGTGAAGAAAAACAGAGGAGAAAAGGGAACTGTTAATGCCTCGTGAAAATGAAGTTTATGGCTCAGCTGGGACAGAGCAAGAAATTTTGTTAGGGAGGGTTGCTTTTTTACATCCCAACACATCACATTTATGGTCTCAACTCAAAAAGTTTTAGGAGGGAAAATTTAGAGGAGAAACTATACAATCATATATTTAATATATACCTTTCGAATACTATATTATATTAGCATGGAACAAATCAAGTTCTCCTCCTCTCTGGCTCTGCCCATGTAGTAAGTCATTATCACTTTAAAAGAGAGCCCTTTGGACTTGATTGTAGATACACTTTTATGTTTAGTATCTTTCGGGAAAATATCCAAAGACAATAAGAGGCTTATTTGTTTCGAGTCTAATATTATCTTAGCATGGAGCAANTTTTTTTTTTTTTTTTTTTTTTTTTTTTTTTTTTTTTTTTTCTTCTTCTTTTTAATAGGAAATGATAAGTATATTAGAGAAGGCCAAAATGAAGGCCACACACCCAGGGGTGGAGGGTAGAGGAAACCCCATCCAAAAATTAACGAACGAGAGGTCTTCCGATCGCTTATAATGAGAAGAAGGTTGTAATTACATAAGAATTTATGGTGGTTTGATACCTACCCAGAAACTGCATGTTTCACACCACTCAAACCGGAATGAAAAGATAATAGCTTATCTTCCAGCATTTTGGTTTCCTCTCTCCAAGTGTGTCAAAGCAGACCTNTTTTTTTTTTTTTTTTTTTTTTTTTTTTTTTTTTTTTTTTTTTTTTTTTTTTTTTTTTGCAATCCTCCTAAGCTTTTTCTCTCTGGATAATGAGGCCTTATAAGTTGTCGCCTCAATTATCAATCACTTCTAAATTTATTGCCTATTTATTTCTTTGTCATCTTTTCTTACCTCTGGTTTTCTTGTGGCCATTTTGGAAAATGAAATGCAGAAGAAGAAACTGATCCATATAGAATTCCCTACAAAAACAACATAAGAATGGCATTGTATTGGCTAGTACAAGGTTGTCAACCAGGTGATTCCTTGGTATTCCATTATTCTGGCCATGGTTCTCGCCAAAGGAACTATAATGGTGATGAAGTAGATGGATATGATGAAACTCTTTGCCCTCTGGACTTCGAAACTCAGGGAATGATTGTTGATGATGAAATTAATACGGCAATTGTTAAACCTCTTCCTCAAGGTGTAAAGCTTCATGCATTCATAGATGCTTGCCATAGCGGAACCGTACTAGATTTGCCATTTCTATGCAGAATGAGAAGGTTGGTATTATATAAATATGGTTATGTTTTTTAGCTGAGACATAATATGAGACGCGGATGTTGCTCACACCGAAGTTGCAAGCACATTGATAGTTATAACTATCCAAAAGATTTAGTAGTGTATATCTTCACTTTTAATTGTTGAATGTCTCTTGGATTCAACTTTTCATTCTTCGATTTCCCTCTTGGTCATAGGAGCGGACAATACATGTGGGAGGACCATCGCCCTCGATCTGGAGTATGGAAGGGAACTAGTGGCGGGGAAGCTATTTCGTTCAGTGGTTGTGATGATAACGAAACCTCGGCCGATACATCTGTAAGTTTAATAATCCACAATTCTTTTTATCCCTATAGCATTGCTTTAGATCTGAAATGCAATGATACTGAGCTAATTACTTAAATGGAAACAGGCTCTATCAAAGATAACATCAACAGGTGCCATGACTTTCTGCTTCATCCAAGCGATTGAGCGGGGCCATGGAACTACATATGGAAGCATACTGAACTCGATGCGAAACGCTATAAAAAATGCTGGTGGTAGTGGTGACATTGGTGGTGGTGCTGTGACATCTTTGGTTACCATGCTTTTGACAGGAGGGAGTGCCATCGGTGGGCTCAGACAGGTACTTCACTTTTCGTGGTAGATCATCTGGTTTGTTCAAGAGTTCCATGTGCATAGAATCCAATAACCATGCTAGCATATTGTTGCTTAGAACTTTAGTTCAAATTTCATTCCTGTTAAAAGGCTTCTAATTGTTGGTTATTTGCAGGAGCCACAATTAACCGCGTGTCAGCCGTTCGATGTCTACACGAAACCTTTCTCTCTGTGATTTCCCTTTTCTTGATTGATCTAGAAGAGGGGATAGACCAAGGTTACATTTGAAGGAGGGGTATGTTATGTTGGCCTATTTCTCTACTTGCTTGATATTTGCTTGTTGAAATTATATGTTCATGATATATACTGTAGTGGGAAATTTAAGGCAATTTAAATGCAGATTGTAGTAGTGTACATGGATTGATGATATAGTACTGCAATTCTGGTGTTGGAAGATTCTATTCGACTCGTTATCGTGAATTTTAATGCAAAGACTAATATAAGGGAAGAGATTCAAACCTATCACTCGTGATACTAAAATGAGATTAAGGACGCGTTTGAGAGTGATTTTGAAACGTCTAAATTTATCATATTCAAAATTTCAAATAGGTCTTTATAAATACTTTTGATGGTATAAAAATGACCGAAAAATATAACTATTTCAAAATTATTTTTATGAATAATTTTAGAACATCGATTATTTTTTCTGTCTTTGTGTGGCCTTAATTATGAAAATGATGTGAAGAATGTGAAGAGGAGTGACACAATTCCCCAATTTACGAAAATCTATATTTCCTTGCATTACTAACCCAAAGATGGTAGACTATCCTATAGACTAACACAAAGTCTTTTTCAGGATACATTGTCTCAAGCAAAACACACTAAGTTTTGAGTTTATATGATTGAGCCACTGAAAAGGAAACTGCATCTTATAGGTAAAGGTCGTAACTTTTGGTTTTGATCCTGATTTATTTATGTACTCTTCATTTACTCGGGTATCACAATTTAATTAAAAAAATACCATATAAAAATCAAGTATGTCATGACCATTAAAAGATCGGCTATTTTGTCCTATTAAAAGATTTGAGTTATTATTGTAATTTTAAGTTCTCAAAACCTGTATTATCTTAAAACATTATCTATCTCAAATTACAAGTTCGTCGAAACATTATTTATTACAAATAAGACAACGTTTAAGTTCGTTAAAACATTATTTATTACATATAAGACAACGTAGAAGTTCGTTAAAACATTATTTATTACAAATAAGATAACGTAGAAGTTCGTTAAAACATTATTTGTTAAAACATTATTTATTACAAATCAGACAACGTAGATTTAAACTTCCATGGAGATAAATAATGTTTTAACGAACTTGTAATTCCTTATTTTATTCATATTTCCAATTAACTTTAAAGATATTACTTCTAAAAACATTTTTGCTAACACAAAAAATGTGAGGGATATAAATTTAAACCGTCTAACGACATCAAACAAAAAAGTATATGTCAAAATCGCTGAGCTATGCCCGAGTTAATCGCTGAGCTACACCCGTGATAATCGCTGAGCTATGCCCGAGTTAATCGCTGAGCTATGCCCGAGTTAATCGTTGAGCTATGCCCGAGTTAATCGTTGAGCTATGCCCGAGTTAATCGTTGAGTTACACCCGTGTTAATAGCTGAGCTATGCTCGTATTAATGGGTGAGCTATCACCTTCCTTCATGCAGTATTAGACTTCCAAAAAGCAAAACATGAGAGACCAATCTGAGAGAGTTTTGGTACCAAATCCCAAGGGGTGAAAACGACAGTGAGTACGGAAACAGAGACCCATCAGCATCCGCCGCGTCTACCATCTGAACGGTTGGAAGTTGAGTCCACGAGCCAACTCGGCCTGGTCAAACACACAAACAGGCACCAAACTTTGCGTATCTGAATTGCTTTTATTTTATCCCTTTTCTGCTTCTATTCCGCCACTGAATTCAATGCTCCCACCAAACTTCACGAGATAATCAAATCAAAGAGAACACAATCAAGAACAACTCAACAAACCCATAAATTTGGACACTCTGGATCCTGAAACTTCAAGCCAGGCCCCAATTATTAGAGCCTTTTCTCTAATTCCCCCCACCTGGGTCTCATCGATCTCCTGAAGAAGAAGAAGAGAAGAAGAGAAGAAGACGATGATGATGATGAACAAGTCAGAAAAAGAATGTTCCTCAAATTTCCTTACACTGTTGGCCAAATTCTTGATTGGACTGTCTCAAGTAAGGAACAAGGAAACAATAATGGAGTCTCAATAGCCCCTTTTTCGTCTGTCTTTTTGTTGAGAAGTAATACCAAACAGGTTTTTTCTCCACCATTGTCTTCTTTTGTCTCCTTGTTTTCCCCATTTTCTCATTTTTCTTCTTCTTCGCGTGGCTGTTATTGTTTTTCCCTGTTGGTTTCGACTTTTTCGATCTGTTTACGGATCCGACATCGAGATTCTTCGTGCTGTCTTTCTCTTGTTTTCTCTTCTGTATTTGCTTCTGTGTCCATCTCTATAAGTTGTGTTTTCAGATCTTCTTTTGGAGATCAATTGCAAAGAGGCTCAAAATAACAACTTGAGGCAACTGCCAAATTTCCAGAAGATTATATAGAAAATGAAGTGCTTCTTCTACTTCAGAAACAAGAACAGGAGTAGGCATCAAACATCGGCGCCTGAATTGAAAGAGCAGCAAGAATCCGACTTTTCGGGGTGTAGTCGGACAGCTGCTTCTTTGAGCTCCCTGACTTCTCCCCGGAGTGTACCTGAATTGTATGAAGAGAAAGCACATAATTTGAGAGTTTTCTCATTTACAGAGCTCAGACAGGCAACACATGACTTTAACAGGCTTCTTAAGATCGGGCAAGGGGGGTTTGGGAGTGTCTTCAAAGGCTCAATTAAGCCTGTTGATGGGAAGGGAGAACCCCTCGTTGTTGCTATCAAGCAACTGAGCAAGGATGGCTTACAGGTACGGATATTCACCTTAGAACTAAGCGCTAAGGGCTTGTTTGAATGTTTTGCTTTGAATTTAATGGATGAATTTCTCCATATTATATGCATCCAGTACAAAAAATCATCAATGGAAAAGAATGCTAATTATGCTAAACTGGAAAGGACATAGAATAGAAGTGATTTTTTACATACCGGGTTTGTTTTGCAAATAGGGCCACAAGCAATGGCTGGCTGAAGTTCAATTTCTTAGTATTGTGGAGCATCCAAATCTTGTCAAACTCATAGGATACTGTGCTGTGGATGGAGAAAGAGGAATTCAAAGACTTCTTGTTTATGAGTACATGCCGAACAGAAGCTTGGAAGATCATCTCTTCAACAAGGCGCTACCCGCGCTCGCTTGGAGAACAAGATTGCAGATAGTACTTGGTGCAGCTCAGGGATTGGCTTACCTGCATGAAGGATTGGAAATTCAGGTACCATATCCGCTTAACTAGAATTCAATGTCAGCTAGAGGGAATGCTACCTTGACCCTGCTACTTCTAACGCTCGAACTGTCCTCGCAAAAGTTTTTCATCCTTCAGAACTTCCCTGACTATTAAATTTAATTTCATTATCTTCTAAT
Source organism: Cucurbita pepo subsp. pepo (assembly GCF_002806865.2). Lineage (NCBI taxonomy): Eukaryota > Viridiplantae > Streptophyta > Magnoliopsida > Cucurbitales > Cucurbitaceae > Cucurbita > Cucurbita pepo. The sequence continues at coordinate 12,490,298 of NC_036640.1, forward strand.
AATGGCACAGATAATATACAGAGATTTGAAGAGCTCAAATGTGTTACTAGATGAGAACTTTCATCCAAAACTTTCAGATTTCGGGCTTGCCAGGGAAGGGCCAGAAATTGGGCGTACTCATGTTTCGACAGCAGTAAGCGTTCTTTTCGTCTTCCCTTCTAATCACTCTCAGGCTGCATTGCTGCTTACAGTTAACTACTTTGTGTACAACACAGGTAATGGGGACAAATGGATATGCAGCTCCAGATTACATAAAGACAGGTCATCTCACAGCAAAAAGCGATGTATGGAGCCTCGGTGTTGTACTTTATGAGATTCTGACAGGAAGACGATCATTGGAGAGACATCGGTCGAGACCGGAGCAGAAACTTGTGGAATGGGTTAAACATTTCAATCCTGACAGCAACAGGTTTAGTTTGATAATAGATCCACGGCTTGAAAACCAGTATCCTATCAATGCAGCTAGAAAAGTAGCTAAGTTAGCAGATACTTGCCTGGCAAAGAATGCAAAGGATAGGCCCTCCATGGCTGAGGTAGTGAACAGATTGAAGCTGATCATCAAAGCTGAGGATGACAACGAACCTTACGCGAAAAGTCCTGATTCTGTCAATGACGAATCCGACATGGAAAGAGAGCCAGAGAAAATGGAAGCACCGATGTCGTGGAGAAGGCGAATGAGCCACCTGCAGAAACTGGGAGAGCATGTGGAGGGTGCAAGTAGAAGAAGATTTATGATAATGCAAAGAGCAAAAGTGCCTTAAAAAACTTGGGTTTTTTCTCATTCAGAATCAGATTTTGGTATTATAGACTAAGCTGCAGTTTTGAAAGCAAAGAAACAGAGTAGAAAAGAATTTCAGTCAAGAGAAACATTGAGGCAGAACATAGGACACAAACTAGAAAGTCTACTGCCGGTGGTGAACAGAAGCTAATGTAAATAGTCTAACTGAGTTATTTTATTCTATTGTTTCAATGCTTCAGCTTTTGCTCTATGGGACCCAGAAAACAAAACAAATTATTTTAATAAAACCTGAAGATAAAATGCTTCAGATTTTATTCTATTGTTTAATGAAATATATTATAAAGATATAGATATTGGCTGGTCATGGTGGGGAGGTTTCCATCTGCATCCACTAGAAAAAAAACTCATATCTATGTTGACCATAGGCCACTCTAGGTACTTATTATACCTCATCTTAGCAGTTCAGAGGAAGGAGTGAAGGAAACAAAAAATAAATAAACAGCCTCTGCTTTCATTCTCAAAACCCAGAAATTCTCCATTCAATTCAATTAGTATTATCATTCCACTCAGTTAAGAGGAAGGAGTGAAGGATACTGCCTTTCTTCTTCTTTCAGAGGGAGGGGCTTCTTCGATCATCGTTTAGTGAATTATGCATATCAGCATCATACCCAATAGGGATGCATATTTTGTATGGGTAGTCCTCAAAATTTAAGAGGGAATAGTATCTTTCTTATTACTACCTTTCTTTCCATACCATTAAAACAAATTCTACAGCAGCTCACAAGCCAGATAATAACAAATATATTCCTCAGCGATGCATTTCTAGAACAATCATTCTGCAAGTAGATCATGCTCAAAGAGTTGAATAAGAGATAAAGCTTATACCTCAATCAACCTATTGAACTGACTGAAACTAGTTTTAAAAGTTAAGCTCTCATCTTTCTCTTGTGAGGGTTTAGTTCTACAGAAGTAATCATAAGTAATATACATGAGAAAATCCATGAAGACGCTTTTCTCATATGATGCATTTATATGCTCGCCACCTTCTTGAATAATATGGTAGGCCCTGTTCATTATTTTATGTGTCGTTTCATCGAAATCAACACAAATCTCACTCAACTTCTGACCCCAAAATATGGCTTTCTCAGGCATCCCTTGCTTACAAAATTGAGACAGTAATACGTTTGCTGTGACAGTGTTTGGAACAAACGCCATCTTAAGCAATTTCGCAGTTAAAATCATAGCATGATCCAGGAGGACATTACAGACAGCATTAATCATGGTATTGTATGTTACAGTATTCGGAACTACTCCAGCTGAAATAAGTTCCTCTAGTATCTGTACAGCCCGATTAACTTTTCGGGCTGTGCAGAAACCATGAATTCGTATATTATAAGTCATGATATCAGGTTCCCACCCACAATCCGACATTTTCATCACTAAATCATCTGCACCACCCATATCAAATGCTTTACAGTAACCATCAATCAATGTGTTGTAAGTAACAATATCAGGAGATAAACCGATCCTATACATGTCCATGAACGTCTCAATTGCTAACTTCATCCTACCTTGTTTGCATAACCCACCAATGATCATATTCGTCGTAAAAATATCAGGAAGAAGGCCTCTTTTCTTCATTTCTCTCTCCAATTTCAGGGCTTCATTTAGTTTTCCCACTCTACAGAATCCACCAATCAAGGAATTGTAAACAAAATTATTCGGTACAAAACCCTTTCTCAACATATCAGAGAACACATCATAAGCGTCCTCCATCAAACCCGACATACAGAGCCCGTTAATGAAAGCTGCAAATGCAACAGCATCGGGAAACACCCTCTTACCCTTCATCTCATTCCACAGACTTTCAGCTGTATTAACATCTCCTATTCTGAAGTACCCGTCGAAAAGACCTGTAAAAGCCATGTTCTTGACAGGGTATCCTTTTTCTATCATGTCGTACAAAATTATCCTTGCATCATCAAGTCTCCCCTTCCTAACTAAGCTGATAAGCAAGGAACTACATGTGGAAGATGAAGGGCTTAAACCAAATTTCGTCATTGTACCATAAGCATAAAATGCTCTCTCTTCTAAACCTGCACTGCCGTATGCTGCAATAATGGAATTAAAAGCTACTACACTTGGAGGAATTCCCTTCTCAAGTAAATCCTCTAGAAACTTCATGGCTTCATCATATCTACCTGCCCAGCACAATCCTGCGACCGTTACATCACATACGGAAGAATCATGAAGCAACCCAGACACCGATAAATCCCTTAATAATCGATCCCCATCCTCCTCCCGTCCATATTTATAATGACCAGCAACCAATATATTAAAGGTAATGCCATCTGGAACTATATCCTTGGTCCTCATTTCTTCAAAGAGCAAGTTTGCTTGACCAATGTCTCTTGCCTTGACATACCCACTTATCATGCTATTATAGACTATAGTATTATGAAAAAGGCCCATGTCTTCAATTTCATCAAAGATTTTCCTAGCTAACTCCACGTTTCCCTCCTTGCAGAAGGCATCAATGACGATACTGAATGTAGCAATACTGGGTTTACAGCCGTTTTCAATCATCATATTCACCCAATGAAGTGCATCTGATGACTGCCCTCTTAAGCAGGTTGCATTTATCACAATATTATACGAATAAACATCTGGTTCACATCTAAATTTTCTCATTACATGCAATAGACCTTCTCCAATCACACTCCAACCTTTTCTACAAAACTCAAGAATCATTACGTTAAACATATAGTTATTAGGGCGAGGTCCCTTCCGAACCACGTCCCCAAATAACTTCCATACAGCACCATAATCACCAGCTCTAAGCAGCAATCTAAAAAGAATGGAAATGGCGGATGCATTTGGCATCACTCCCACCTCCCGCATCTTACTCAATATTTCTAACGCCTCATAATGCATTTCCGACTTCATAAACGCCCGCATTAGAGTGTTCAAAACTGAAAGGTCAGATTCATACTCACAGTGACCTTCCCACATAAATGCCGCCAAATCCTTGCTCCTTCGTGGACCAATTCTTGCAAAAATCCACGAAACAATATCTTGCGCGAGCAAAAAAATTCGTTCTGCAGCTAAGAGATGTGCCACTACACAACAAGACCTTACAGTCTCTTCACAATCGTCATTAAACGCTAGCTTGAAGAACGCAAACGCAGTTTCCCGACATTCAAACAGTTTCATAATCTTAACCAAGAAAAAGGGGCAGAAATTTCTCGATAATTCCTTCAATGCGTATCCCTGGTACAACTTAATCGCTTTGGATAACCCAACAGTGATTCTACGTCGGTCATTCGTAGTGACGGAACTCACAGAAACCAATTTCAAAGTACCATCGTTGGAAGGCAAAAATTGAGCAATATAATCAAAAGCACAAGTGCTCGAATCAGAAGAAGACGACGAACTGTACTTGTTCAAGAACTTGGGAGTTAGGGTTTGAAATGGACTCAGAGAAGAAGACCAGTGTACCTTAAAAGAGTTCTGTAGACAACGCACATAGACAAACATTGGAAGGCGGCCCAGCTTGGAAGAGCTTTCGAATTACATTCCAAGCCGGAATTTGATCGGCGATTACTCACCGGGCGCCGAGTTGCAGAAGCGTAAATGCCGTCAGAAGAGAGGGAACTGTGTTTGTGCTTTCAATGTCAAGCAGGAAGACGATATTTTGGTAAATGGGCCTTAAAGAGCTGAAATTGGGCCGACAATTGGGCCGTGTCATGTCCTTGAAAGTGAGAAGTTCGAATGCCAAATGGGCCGTGCGGCCCATAGTGAGAGTAGTTTTGGCCCAATCCAAATTATAATTTAATTATTTAAATTATCAAATTTCTTTGAAGAATCATTCAACAAAATTTGATTAAGACAAGTCATCGATGACATATTACATAAAGGGACACGTTTTCTCTAAAGAATGAATTTATAACCCTTTAATATTTATGGTATAAATTAAAATCTTACTAATTTTTAAATATTTAATGAAAATAATTAATATAAATTAACCAAACACGGGAGATTAATAATTATATGTAGACAATTTTGAGCCTATTTTAAATTAAATTAAATAAAATTAAATAATCTGTAAACAACCAGCAAATGTTCTATATTATTATTTCTAAACAAGTTTAAAATTTAAATCGATATAATTATTAATTTTTTGTTTTAAGTAAATTGGTTTTTTCCTTTATTTTTATAGATTGAGTATGGCATCAAAATAATAATATTATTTATAGATAATTAAAGTTTGTACTCGAATATGAATTTGTGATAATTGTACATTTTTTCCCTTTATTTTTTGTTTAATTATAATGTAAAAAATATATTTGAAATAAATATGAACTCTCAAATTTCATTTTGAATGGAAACTAAATTTTATTTATATGATTAACTTTGAATTAATCAGTGGGATTATTCCTAAATTCTTATAAATTAGTTTCATTTTTTTTCTAATAATCATTTCAATAATGAGAAAATAAAAATTTTCCATCTCNTTTTTTTTTTTTTTTTTTTTTTTTTTTTTTTTTTTTTTTTTTTTTTTGAGAAACTACAAAAAAAAATAATAATAATAAAAAAATAAAAAATCGCCCAATTTCAGCATCAAGATACTTTCCCTTTACTTTTTTTTTTTTTTTATACACATTTAGAGATCAATAGGTTATAAACCGAATCTCCCTCTGTATTTTCTTTTTCTTCTAAGAATCGAGTCCTTGTGCTGGCAATGGAAATTTCCTTCTCAGCATCCACTCAACTCAATTTATTTTTTTCCAAATTGGGAAAGGCATTTTTCTCTGTAGGTGATTTTTTTTTTCTCCGATTCAAACTGAAGATCTCAGGCCACCGCGACGGTGCCGGACCGTACAGCTTTCTCGCCAGCTTCTTGTTTTCTGTGACTACGAGTGTTCGAAGAGGAAGATGATGAAGAAGAAGAGCGCCTCCAACTTTTCTCCTTCGCCTCGTCGATTTCAATCTGTTCTTGCCGGCACTCTTTGCTACAAAACGGAGTGTTTCCTCTGCAATACAGTAAAGAAACTATCAATTCTCAGATCGAAACCTCCAAATCAGAACAAATAGACTGAAAAAACTGTTAGATCTAAACACAGTTCAACCTAAACCACTTTCCATCACTCTATCAAACCTCAACCACATAAATCCGATCTAAGCCTAATTCGACTATACTCGAGCCTCAAATTCTCAGTAACCAGACGAAGAACTCTCGATTAAAACTCAACAAAAACAGCATCTCTTCAGGCAATGATAAATTGAACGGACCTGTACATGAAGATATCGGAGTTACGTCCGAGCGGTTTCCGGCAAAGGGAACAGGCCTCGAGGAAGTGAGGTTCGTGGAGAAGGAAATCGGCGCAGCCGGCGTAGAACAGCGGCACAGTTCTCATAGTAACAGAAGGCGAAGAAACTAAAAGTTGATAAAAAAATCGCCGGAACTGAGCAAGAATTCGAGAGCTTTTAGAGCTAGGGCAGAAGATCCGATGAAGAAAATGAGAGGAAATGGAAAGCCGGGGGGAGGGAGAAAGGTTGGGTACTCGGGTCAATTTATAATTGCTCTGCCAGAAGGTGGTGGAATCCCCTGCCTCGCGGACTACGATAACAAGATGATGTGGACCAAATGAACAAATTTCTTCAATCATTTCATCAAATTAAATATTGTATCAATCAAAATTATAATTAATTATTATTTTTTAATTCAAGTGATAATATAAATACATAATAATAATTTATTACAGCTGAAACACAGCCATTTTAAAGAGTGAATCAATTCAAACTCGAATTTTCAAAATTATTATTATTATTATTATTATAAAAATAAACTCAAATTTACTTAAATAAAATGAATATCCTAAAATTTATGAAAATTAGCATATATTTTTAATATGATTTTTTATTCATGGATTTAAATAAATTTTGTACAAACCAAATTAATTAAATTAATTAAATTATACAATTATTAATTTTAGTTTTTTTTTTTTTAAAGCAATACAATCCGTAGAGTATAAATTACATGGATTTTGATTGGTTGCAGCATGCGAAGCAGCGGATAATTGCCCAAGAAAATAAAAATAATAATAATAAATAGTTAATGGATGGTTTTCCCTGTTCCGGGGTGAAAATCATTGGCCATACATAAGTGCATGCATCCTTTTCCCAAACCCGATGGGCAAAAATAAAATAAAACTTTATTTATTTATTTATTTATTTATCAATTTTAGAATTCGGTCCTCCATCTTTTTCATATTCCACATTTCGCCCCAAAAGTTATTATATTTACCGTCAAGTGGGGGAGTGCGCATTTATATAAAAAAAAACAGAACCAGGTAGGCCCTGTATTGCAAATCTTAATATTATATTCCATTATTTTTTTTATTGCATAATATTCCACAATCATGGGGTATTTAAATGGGTTGAAAATGACTATTAATGTAAATACAATAAAATAAACATTTTTTTAATTCAATGAATATTTGTATCATTTTACCGTGTGAATATTGCTTATTTTGTTATTTTCAATTATGCACGAGTTACTAATCTACTAATAGATTAACATTACGATATATGATAATATTTAACGATATTTTTAAATATAATAAGGTGTAGATCATTAACCAGTAGTGATAATTATGTAAAATATAATAAATATCTGATACCGACTATTTTAATATTTTACGCTGGCTATCATAATGAAATTCAATGTCACGTAGAAATCCGAACACTTGGACAAAAGTTAGGTTAAGCAAATGAAAGGGGTCGGTTATCTTTTCCAACCCCTTATTTTCTCGAAAAATGGAATCTTTTGTTGAACCCCGGATTATTTGATGGAGTTATCCATTCAGTATCGAGCAAACAGAACAAACAGATATAAAATTAGACCAATCCTCTAAATGCTTTTTTGGGTATTAATCAATGTCTTCACTGTTCACGTAACGTGCGAAACAGATGAATAATCACAAGATGACCGTATATTATTATTATTTTTTTCTTCGGTTAGAAGTATTATTCAAAGGTTCCTTCCCCGATCGAACAAGTATAACAAACCATGATGTCTTTAACAACGACATAATATTTATAAAATTAATAAATTTTTATTTAATAATTGAGACAGTTGGAATATTGTAATTAATTATAGCTTATCCCGCAAGTTAACATCTCTTAGTATAAAGATACTCACATTACTCTACGTAGACAATAATAAATAAATAAATAAATATTTAAAAAAATTAATTTAGTCCTAATTTTGACCCAATTTAATTATTTGAATATATTTTTATATAAAGAAAATAGCCAATAGTGACTATTTTTAAAAATAAATTTTAAAATATTATATTAAGTAAATTAATATATCTCATTTAGTAACATTTTATTAGATTTATTTTAAATGTAATAGGGATAATTAACATTGTAAATATCGATTTGTTACGAAATAATAATAAATAAATATTAAAATAAAATAGATATAATGAATGACGTGTCGAGAAATATCTAATTAGTGCATCGTAAATTTCAATGTTTAAACGATATATTTTTAAAAAAAGTAATTATTTTTTATTTAAAAAAATAGTTTTAAGACTTTGAAATCAAATTGATATGGTGATGTGAGGGACCTGAATACAATATTGGGATAAAATCTTGGAAAATTATAGTGTCAATATCAGGAATGGATGTGATAATAATAAATACCAAGAAAATGTAGGCAAAAAGAGGTATTAACATAAAGTTGGAGGTTCTTTTTGCAAATAAAGTGAGCTTAGCTCATTTCAATTCTAGTTTACCCTTATGGAATCCATAAATTACAATAGAGCCATCGCTTTGGAGAAATTTATTAACGTTGTTGAATTTGGAAGTTAATGGCATTGAAGTAATTATGTGGAAAGAGTTGGGAGAGAAATGGAAAAAAAGAGTCTTCGAGTTATCTCGAATAACAGCCGTTTCGTTCCTTAAATGGACGGTGGGCCCAAAACGACATAATTGGTAACTAGAGGGGCAAAAAGGTAAAAAGAGCAAAGAGAGAAAAAAAAAAGAGTGGATGGAATCAAAAAAGAGGGTTTGGAGCTGACTGGGTGGTGGGACCCAGAAAGTGAATGAGAAAGACGATAAAACGCCAGCAATGCAGTGGGCCCCACATGACCCCGTAACCTCGCTGGCTCGGCTCTCAAGGTCCTTGTCCTGTGGGGCCCACACCCATCTGCCCGCATCCATTCGGGCTGAAGCGGTCTGTAGTCACCCTCGCCAATAATAAGCTGCCCGTTACACGTGGCGATGTTTCGAGACGTCTGGACATGCAGATTCCGGGAATCCATGAAGCAGAAGATCAACGGTTAAGATTGCGCCACGGTTGAGAGCATGGACTAATAAATAAAGAACTTAAATTATTAAAAAAATGTATGATTATTAATTAATATGAGATCGGGAGGATTATATTTCATGTGAAGTTCGGAAATTAAAAATTCAAAAATATTTTTTTAAGTCAATGTGGTAATAATTTTTTAATAATAGCGAATAATATATATCCACGTGTAGGCTTGTGATAAGGGCATTTACGTTTCAATTCTCAATAAATTTTAAATTAAATAAACAATAATTGCAAAAGACAGGTGGGGTTTCAATGGTACAGGACATTTATGTTTCAATGTCTCGACAGCTTGTTTTCTTTGTTTTTTTAAGCATATAATAATTATTGTATTTTTTATTTTAATATAAAAAAAAGATATATAACCATTTTAATAGAGAGAGCTGTGTTTCCTTTTAAATACTTTAAACTATAGTGGCATATTTGGAAATTCTGAAAATAATTCATCTGGTCATTTGTAAAACAATTATAAATATAGAAATTTATGTTTATTCTATTAATTTCTATTAATTTCAAGGTGAATGTTTAGCTATATAAGCTCTACATTTAATTAATTATTTTTAATTAAAATAAATAATTGAAAAATGTATGGTTAAAGAAGAATATTTATGGATTTATATAGCTAATATATGAATAAATATACAAAATTGTACCAAACATGTGAATCCCAATTGAATTGTTCAGACTATGATGGGCTTCAAGTTGTCTATGTAATTAAGGGGCCCAAATGGCCCAACAGACTCAGGGCTCAACTAAAGCCCAACAGGAAGCCCACGTTCAATTTGGGCCAAGGCCCATAAACAGTACAAATTATTGTTTTGTTAATTTAGATTGGAAACTATGATCGAATCCCAACTGCCCCTGTAATACATATATATTAATAAATTTATTTAAGATTATTATAATTTCTGTATAAGGCATAAATCAGAAAGGGCTTTTCAAAAAATTTCCATGTTTGTGAGCACAAGGCCAAGCAAAAAACCATCCTGCTATGATTATTTGTGAATAGCAAATTCAGCACAGAAAGGTAAGCCTAAGATGATGGTCGGGTCGAAGACGACTCAAACTGTCAATGAGGCAGTGTTATGGAGGAACATACAATTGGAAATAGATAAACAGAAGGGTGGCCAGTTTACGAGCAGAGGAAACTATCCTGTAATGGCAGCGTTCAAGGCGCTGTGCACGTCAATGCCGATTTGGGCTTCGGCTTTCTCCAAGTCTGTTGAGGCAGAATTTAACTTCTGGGTGAAATCAGCAAGACCCTTCTGTACTTGGCTGGCGTCGATTTGCTCTACGGGTACAGCTTCGACAGCGATTATGTCAGCGTATGAGTTTCCATGGATGAATGCGAAACCACTGCTGACGAAGTACTTTTTTGTGTCGTTCCCTTCATGCACTGATAGAACCCCTGGCTTCAACTCTGCTATTGTAGCAACATGACCAGGAAGAACACCCATTTGCCCAGTTGTTGCTGGAATGATGACCATGTCAACCTGTTAAGAATGGGGGGATAAGAAAATTTAAAACAAGAGCAATAGATCATCTGACTGCAAATTTTGGGTTCCATTGCAATTTGGATCTTTAATCGCATCAGTTCTGAAGATAAAAGTGTGTAGGAGTCTAAATCAATTTTATCCTTCAGGGTGTATACACTTTGAATTCTACCTTTATATATAGCTCACACCTAGTAGATATTGTCCAATTTGGACTTCCTCTCAAGGTTTTTAAAATGCTTCTGTTATGGAGAAGTTCTCACATCAATGCTAGGGAGAGGTTTCCACACCAATGTTTCGTTCCCCTCTCCAACCGATGTGGGAGTTCACAATCCACCTCCCTTCAAGGCCCAATGTCTTCGGTGGCACACCATCCGGTGTCTGGCTCTAATACCATTTGTAACAACGCATGCCCACCACTAGCACATATTTGTCCTTTTTGGACTTTCCCTTCCGAGCTTCCCTTCAAGGTTTCTAAAATGCGTCTACAAGAGAGAGGTTTCCACACCCTTAAATGCTTCGTCCTCCATGTGGGATCTTTTCTGGAAGTTGAGCTAAATATAAAAATTGGATTTGAATTTGCGAAAAAAATTCAACCTCTCGTCACTTGGAGAAGAAAAATGAACAATACGTCCAATCAAAGCCAGACAATAATCATAATAAACTTGGAAGCATAAACTTTGAGTAACTTCTGGCAGCCCAAATTAACAATAACATATTCTTCTGGTCTTAATCTACTCATATCTATTTCAATGCAACATTCACTGCTTATTTGGATCGGGCGATGGGAAAAACCGAAGAATCTTAGAAAAAAATAGTTGCTATGACTTTGTTTCTAGCGTCCAGATGGAATTTTGCCTCTAATTTCCTTTGCAGTTATTCTCCCTTTGTTATTCAAACTAATTGAAGGTCTGTGATCTCTTTTATATTTGGTAACCCTTTGATCCTCAACTCTTTTGCACATGTTCTTTTGCTACTATAATGTTTAGTAACCCTAAACGGAAAATAGAAAACATTATTGAACAGGGCTCTTGTCACTAGTAGCCTCTCATGGATTTTTGATACCGATGAGATAGAATATGTAGCTACCCGTTAGGGGAAATTTCCCCATTAACTGAGAACCAAAGACCACCTTAATTTCAGCCCAGCTTGGTCTAAATCTTAACATTACTGACACAAGCATTGGGTACAACAAGCCCAGGCTACCGGAAAAGCAGATTTAGCAGTTCTTTTTACTGCATAACAACGACGCTTGGAGGGTCCTTGATCATGAGAGAAGAACATGGCATTTGCAGTAATTTTATGATCTGATCAGAGCATCACCATGTCCATGAGTATAAAAGAGAAATGCCAAACATCCTCCAGTTTGATCAGACAGTATAACCAAATTCAAAACAAAAACAAGAAAATCAAATCCATGATCCGCACTCATTATGTAAGGAAATTCATCTTTCATATCGAGAGTGGAGAATACAATAAACAGGCTTCCTGCGACCTGAGCCGGATAAATCCATTTCTAGTTCATCATTTGCAACCACGGAATTGAAATTCTTACTTTACGTTGATCATTTCCCCTAACATTCGATTGCAATAATTACGAAGGTTCAAAGCAATCAAGGACTCATAATTTCACATAAAATTTGGTACTAAAATTAATCCAATAACCAATCAAAACAAGAAAATGAAAAATTGACAGAAAATCAAATCAAAACAAATCAAACACAGCAAGAATGCAAAATCATACACAATATTCAACACCTGAAACACGCACAAAAAAAGAAAAGAAAAAAAAACTCATTAACAAAACAAATTTCGAGGACTAACCTCTTTGGCCGAGAGCTCGGAGGCATAGGGAAGCACGAAATTGACGGTGAGCTTACTAGGGATAGAAGAAGGCGTAGCAGGTCGAGGAGACATGAAAGAGAGAGGAGTTTTAGGAGGATCAATATTAGGGATCATCTTCTTCCAGGCGGCGACAAAAGCATCGTCGGTGGAAGAGGCCGCCGGCAGATCGGCAGAGAAGGATCTAGTCCTTGCAGAGAAATGAGAACGGGCCAAAAGGCTGGAAGCACGTCGGAACATGGCGAAGAGTGTAATGTGTCGCTCGGCTCTCGCAAGGTCGGAGAGAGATGAAGAATAAGAAAGAGAACTGAAAGGGTTCCGCTGGCGCTGTTTGTAAGCTGAGAAAATGTCGGAACTGCCGAAACCATTGCGGATCTGAGCCACATAGACAGCCTTCTTTCACTATTTTAGTGGGCTTTCGATACTTCTTTTGGGCCCATAATGAGTTTCCTCTTGTGGGCCTATTGGGCTTTGGGCCCAACAGGAGGTTTCTTCTAAGGACCTTTTGGGCCAAGAGATACTAAAAATTTTATTTTTTTAAAAAAATATAACGGAGAGTTTATTGTTAAAATAAAAGGAAAATTATGACGTCATTTAGAGTATCATTAAGTTAATTGTGTAAAACTAATTATATAAATTATTTTAAATATATTTTTAAAACTGAAATAAATTATGTCGCCGTAAATAATATCACGCGCACCTCTAATTCTTATATATCGTTCAAACGTCAAATATATATATATATATATATATATATATAGGAAAATTATGACATCATTTAGAGTATTATCAGTATAAAATTAATTATATAAATTATTTTAAATAATTTTTAAAACTGAAATAAATTATGTCGTTGTAAATAATATCATGCGCACCTCTAATTCTTATATATCGTTCAAACGTTAAATTTTATAATTTATTTCAATTATATATGTATTAATAGGAAAATTAGGACATCATTTAGAGTATCGGTGTAAAATTAATTATATAAATTATTTTAAATATATTCTTAAAACAAATAAATTATGTCATTGTAAATAATATCACGGGCACCTCTAATACTTATATATCGTTCAAACGTCAAATTCCATCATTTATTTTAATTAATTAAATAAATAAATATATATATATATATATATATATATATATATATAGTTGCATGGTGGTGGGTTAGTTTGACCATTAAATTGTGTGGGCAATGGGCATCAAATTTGAGTTGGTATAGCAATTTCACATTAATATTAAATTGATAAGACATTGGAAATGAAGGACATATGTTAGAGGCTAGGGGAACTACCTACCTAATGCTAGTCTCTTTTCGAACAACCTATGGTTATACGATTCAAATTCTGACACGTGGCACGTCATTTAAAGAATTAAATTTTATCGATGGGTCGGTTGAATTTTGCTAAATATCGAGTTCGATTGGTATAATACCGTACGAGCTCTTATTAAATTTTAACACGTGCCATGTCGCTTCAAATAAATAAATTTTATCGATAGATCAGTCGGGTTTTGTTAAAGGTCGAACTGGATTGGTATAGTACCGCCTAAGAGGTTATTAAATCTCGACACGTGGGACATCACCGACAATTTTGAAGGTAAAAAATAAAATAAAGAAATATTAGAATGTCTTTGGTGAACGCCCATTGTACTTATAACCAATATGATAACGTTGGTTTTGACTATTAAACCCAAATATTTAAGGGATTTGTCTGTCCTACGTGGAAACTTCTTATAATATTTCTTTATTTTATTTTCTCCTTTTAATTCCAGATAATTAAAATTTAACGACCGTATTCGTTACGGTCTTGATTGTGGATGAAGTGGCATCAGTCTCGACCCTTATTAGGGTTTGACTTTAAACTTGTCTATCCTTATGCTAAATGAGCCTAAGAGTTAACCCGAATGCGACCTAAATTTCTGGTCAGCCTCGAGTTACTTAAGTTGGCTCGTTTTCGTTTCAAGCTTCTTGGTTCCGTTTTGTTCTCCATTTCGTTTCAAGCTTATTGATTCTATTTTCTTTAATGTCGTGTGTTATAGATTCACGAACTCTTAAAAGTGTATAACGAGTTTCTCAACTCTTAATTTTACACTGAATCAATAACTCGAGACCATCAATTTTAAAGATAAAACGCAAATTCACTATGGTAAAAACTTCACTATTTTGGTTATCACAAAAGAAAAAGGGCAATATTGGAAACTCAATACACCGCTAAATTCGAGCTAGAAAAGAGAATTAAAAAGATTACTCAATGAGAGCACCTCAATCATTAGATCGGAGAACGTCAAGCTCTAAGCGGGCTACTAGGCTTCACCTCAAATATTAAAGAGTTCGAGAGCACGAGGGAATGAGCTTTCATTCCCGGGACCACCTCGTTACTCGGCTCCTCTCTTGAAGATACACGCACGATACGAGAAAAAAGAGCAGGTTGGGAGGAACCAATAAAAAGCTAGAGTAGAGTCTCGTATAATCTTCCGTTCTAATTTCATTTCTTTTACATTTTTACCCTAAAAAATAATAAATAAATAAATAACAAATTTGAAAGGTAATTTAATAAAAATAAATAAAAAAATTAAACATTTAATATTTAAAAAAAGAAATTAATAGTTTAAGGTAAGAAAAGGGAGACATGGGAGGAGTGGCGATGAAGCAATGGAATACACAGAATCCAAAGTGCGTGGAAATAGGAAACAAAACAACATTTTTGAACTGTCAAAATTCCATTTTATTATTATTATTATTATTATTTAATTTTCAACGCAGGTAATGATGAGTTTATGGATTATTTTTTTTTTTACTAAATTAAGAGAATAAGAATCCTGGATATACGCTTTTTATTTTAATTACTTTATATTATTAATCATTTTTCTTTCCTCTAATTCATCATTTCCTAAGTTTCAATTTCAACCCATCCCATTTACTCACGTACACTAACACGTCACCCGATCAAGTTTTAAAACGCGTCTATTAAGAAGAGATTTTCACACCTTTATTAAGAATGTTTCGTTCCTTCTCCAACTGATAAGATCTCACAATCCATCTGTTTAAGGACCCAGTATCTTCGCTGACACACTGTTCGATGTCTAGCTCTAACACTATTTGTAATAGCCCAAACCCACCGCTAATAGATATTGTTATTTTTTTACTCTTCATTCCTGATTTGTCCTCAAATTTCAGACGAATAAAAAAAAAAGTTTAAGAAAAGATAATGATGGATTAGATTACTTTTATTATTATCTTCCTAATTATCCGCTTGATCGATATTACCTCTTTATATTTATGTATTTATTTATTTAATTACAATAAAAGAAATTAATTAAGAAAGGATTAGGTGCGGGCATGTGTAGAGTTAAACCCTAGGGGTGCATTTATTATTCACACCTATATTTTATTTAATTAAAAATAATGAACATTGGCAGGTGTGAAATTAAATTAACCGTATTAAATGCTACACCACCAAATAGACCAAAAAAATGAGTTAAAACGGGGAGTTTTATTACTTCATAATATTAAAAAAAACGAGTCTAAAAAACCTACGTGTAATTAATAATTAATCAAAATTAGTATTTTAAAGCTAATTTTATTTTTTTTTTATAAATATTTTGATTATTTTTTAAAGATTACTTTTGATTATCTTCCTAAACATTATAACACCTTTGAAAAATACAAGTAATAGACTACTTCTGGTTCACTCAAAAATATTCCAAAGAAGTGTGAATAAAACAAACCCATATATCAAATTAATTTTATTTTTAAAATATTATATCATATATAAATCAAACGAGTGAATGAAATAATTCTTCGTGTACTCGATCATTTCTTTGAACAATGATATTTATTTGTCGGAACAATCCAATCATTTTAAGAATAATAGAGTTTTCGCATGATTATATATATATATATAATATAGATTAATTTTATTAATTTTTATTTTTTAGAAAGGTAATTATTCAAATTAAAAGTTGACAATGAGCTATATTAAATTTTATATGCATGTGAGTTTTACAAATTTCAGTAAATTCAATAGAACAAAATTAAAGGGGAAGAAGTCAAAAATTGAAGTTTTTGTTTTTTTCTTTTAAAAAAAACAAATCTGAAAAACATTAGATTAAAATATAATGAGACTTTTTCTATAATAATATGTTAATTTATATATTTTAAATAAATTTTAAATTTAATATTTTTTTGTTAATTGTTATTACTATAAAATTTGAAAATTAGTATTTAAAAAAAAAAAATTTCAATAAAAATGTAAGTGGGAATAATTAGATTTAAAATTTAAATATTTAATAATATATGAATTAAAGAAAATTAGCAATCATTTTCCATCCGACTCACTCGCATATCCAAAAAATAATAATAATAATAAATAAATAAATACGTGTCACTTGTTTTTCTCAATCCATTTCTCACGTGCATCTCACGTGTATTTCTCTTTGATCCCTTAAGGTTAAGGAAACCGAGAGACCTGCCCAAAAAAACTGACCGCGGCATTTATACTGTTTCCATCTCCTCCATTTTTGTTTCCCTCTCCTCCATTTTTGTTTTCTCTCTCTAAAACAAGAAAAATTGCCGCAATGGCTTCTCCACCGCCGCCTTTGCCGGACGCCTTTGGAGGCTCCATCATTGACTACGTTTCATCCTCTCCTCCTCTCCCTGCGGCGACGGTCGTGAGTCACTCTTCTTCTTTGAAGAATCTGAGTCCGAGCATCTTAATCATTCTTACGGTTCTTGCTTTGACTGCTTTTGCTTCGGTGATTCTTTGCCTCGTTCTTCGATACCTTAACCGGCGATGTCTTCTCCGCCTCTCTGCCGTGCCTGGATCGTCGTCGACGTCTTCGTCGTCGTCTGTTTCTAGGCGCCACATCATTCCAGTTGAGCAAAGTGCTGTTCGATGTACCAATTCATTCTCTCCGATCGACTCGCTTCCTCTGTTCTCTTTCTCCTCCGTCACGCGCCGTTCTTCAACTGCCGTAGCCGATTGCGCCGTTTGTTTGTCGAAATTTGAGGCAGAGGATCAGCTTCGTCTTCTTCCTCTCTGTTGCCATGCCTTTCACGCGCAATGCGTCGATACCTGGCTTCAATCGAACCAGAGTTGTCCTCTTTGCCGCTCCGCCATTTTCGCCTCCGAATCCGACGTAATGAAGGCATCTATGGCATCCTACGCCGCCGAAGGTCGCGGCGGAGACAGTTTCAGGCTCGAGATTGGCAGTATTAGCCGCAGACAGATCCCTTCCGAGTCCGGCGAAGGGAGGAGGTCATATTCGATAGGATCGTTCGAGTATTTCGTGGAAGAAGATTCTGAAGTAAACTTCACTCATGCGCACCGGAGAAGCGTCTCCGATAAGGAAGACATCGAAGCTCCCGTATCGGCAGTGTCTACAGAGCAAAGCCTAGCAGCGGAAGTCGGCTCGGGAAGAAATTGGCTGAAGGACTACGTCGACAGGCTCTCCAATTCCGTCTCTTCACGAGCACTGTCATTCCGAGGCTCCGGCAGGTTCTTCACTGGAAGTAGCCGTCGGAGTGAGGTAACCGTCGTGGGAGATTGGGAACAGGAGAACAGTCGCGTCGGAGAAGAAATAAGCGAGCTATTCCGATGGTTTTCAGGGGTATGATCGTAATTATCACATCTAGTTACCCTACAACGCAGAGGATTTGCAATTTTGGTTATCGGCGGCCGGTACGCAATTTTTCCTTATTGAAAACGGACGGTCAAGATTCCTCCTTCTTTTTGATCCTTTTGATTATGTCAACGGCTGAGATTAAAGCTGGTAATAATACACCAAATATCACTTAGTTGGCATTTAATCAAAAGCTCAAAAAGATTGGTGAGATTTTTCTGTTCCTTCTTTCCTTCTACCTCGTTTGGCTGAGATTTAAAGTAAATAAAAGTTTCCCATCGTGGCAGTGAAGCCAATAAACAACGGTGAACTCATATTTCATGAAAAACGCTAGCAGATCAAGGGGCCTTTTTGACAATACACATCTGAATTTTTATTTTTATTTTTAAAATTTCACATACATATATAAATTCCATTTCTTCTTTCTTTCTTTCTTTATTTATTTCAATTATTTCCTGAATTAATTATGGTGTAAAATGTTGTTGATATGTAATGAATGATGGAAATGAGAGCAATATGGTATGTTGTCCCAATTCCTTAGGAATCATTGCTTTGCTTGCTTGTGGAAATTGTAAGCCAAAAAAGAAAAGAAAATAGGAAAGTGGATTGCTGAAAATATAAAGAGGCCAAGATTATAGGTACCCCCTTGGGCTTTCTCAGATTCTTGCTACTTCTATCAGCTAAACAAAAATCTCTCTTTCTTTCGAGAATGTTTCATGTTTTCTATGATAGATTATAGGTCTTATTTATATACACATTCTTCTTATTTCTTCACAAATACAGATATTCTTGGGCCTAAAAAGAATTCTAGATTCTATTCAAATCAAAACGTTTAATCTCTAAACTTTGTAATTCTATTTATATTTTAAACTTAGTTATAAGCTATAAATTTAAAAATTTCGAGACAAATGAACACAAAATTCAAAGTTTAGAAAATAAACTTGATATTCATGAGAATTTAAATGGAAAGAAAAAAAGAAAAAGGAAGAGAATTTATTGAGAAAAACAAGAAGGTATGAAAAGAGTCAGAATAATTTAAACCAATAACAGATAGTACAAATCAAATGAATTTTGGGAATTAAATTTGTCACATGCAAAATTCACTTTTTACGTTTTCCAAAAAAAGAAAAATGAATGTTGCCATGTACGGATTTCGCCTCTATGTAATTCCAAAAAGTAATTAATTAGAAGTAGAAAATAAACCAAATACATTATTTAAATAACCATTAAAGTTAAATAATAAATAAATAAATAAAATGGTTGACAAATCCATTGTCAAAGGGTTGAAAAGAAAAAAAAAAGTAAAATAAAACTCACATCTCAGCCACTAATTCTGCTGAGTCATGTGGGATTGGCTTTCCAAATTTCTTTTATATTTTAAAAGTTNAAAAAAAAAAAAAAAAAAAAAAAAAAAAAAAAAAAAAAAAAAACTTGAAGAAATTTTCATACGATTGGATTTGAATATTTCTAAATGAAAATATTTTATTGCTTATTAAAGCCAAATAAAACATAAATAAATAAAAAGTGGAAATATAAACGATTTGGTGACTGGTTTTTAGAAGGTGAAAGGGGGAAAAAACAAAGTAGTTGAATTGGGACAGTTAGTTTGGATTTGGAAAACAATCCAAGGCGGCTACCTGTTTTCATCTGCACATTCCGCAGCTTCCAATTCCGTATTTTTTTCTCTTAATTTATAATGCCAAAAATGGAGTTTCTAATTTCTATTCTCAACAATAATAATATACAACCCAAAAAAATAAAATAAAAAAGAATTTGGTAATAATATTGAAGCTAAATTTAAAATTTATGGAGAAACAAAATATATATATATATATATATTCGAATCCTACCATAAAATTGAATAATAAAAAGACAGGATTATTTCTATTTCTAGTAGTCGATTTTAAATCAATGTGATCATAATTTAACTAACATAAAATATAAAATATAAAATATTTGAAAAAAAATTGTAATTAAGGATGTTTATAAATGAAGTATTATTGAGGTTATTGTTTATTTATTTATTTGTAAGGATCATTATCTAATGATGTATCGATCCCTTACCCAAAAAAAAAGATCCTTAGAAAGGTTGTATGATGAACAAATCCACATGCAAAATTGGGAATAAAGTATGGAAGTCAATTGGTGGAATTTTGCAGATATTCTTAATTAAGAACCGTTCAAATTTAAAACTGAATATTAAAATTAGTTAGATCGGTGGGATTTGACTTGGATTTTGTTAATTGTTTTATACAATCAAATGAATTATGGTTTCAATCTTAATCATATAATATCTTTTTGGATCAAAACAATTACTAAAAGGATAGACATTTAGTAAAAACAAAATCACTGAACATAATTTGAATTACATAAAGTCTTTAAGTTTATGGAATCCTATTATTCCTAAATTTTTATGACTCAAACAAGGGTTTTACATTCTCTAGGGGAAAAAAAAGTATAAAAAAAAAAATCATTTATTCTTGATGTTCTTCAGTTTTGTTTTGAAGGTTGAGTAATTTTCAAAATATAATTTACGGTATTCTTCCTAATGAGAAGAACTGATATCTTTATACGGATCACACAGAGCAATAAAGACAAAAACAAAGATCAGATATTGCAGAAGCAACAAGCAAATGAGAATCAGGGAAGAGAACTAATCTGAGTGAAGATATCTGATGTTGATCTGATTGTAGTGTTGGAGGTAGCTTCTCTACTCAACTACAGCTAACAAATCACCAGCTTTGCAGAAACAGTTCTTAGAATCTGTGCCCAAATCCACCTGACAAACCACCACCAACATTCAAAATCAATCTAAAAAAAATATAATATAATCGGGATCAATCATTTTTATTTATAAATTTAGTTCGTTCATTGAGTATAGCTCAATAGATAAAGTAATAATTACACTCATTCGAGTATAGTTCATTCGAATTTGTTTGTCATGTGTTAACAACAAATATAAGAAAGTAGAACTAAGAACCTATCATGGTTGCATCTTCGTCCCCAAGTATAGCTCATTTAATTCATTGCTTTCCTTTCGAAATCCAAAATGGAGAGAAGCAGAAGGAAAAATAATGTGTAGTGAACATGAATAAGAGGGTCAGCTAACACACAAGATACAACTTAGAAGCTAAGACTTCCAAGGATGCACGCCAAACCATTCATATTTCCTACAAAAGCATCTCTAGTAACAGTCTCATACAGCGATTCATGTAAGACATAATTTAAACCAACCAACCCTATGGCCAGATTTTTTGAGCCAAGAACTTTTTCGACATCCAATTCTAAGAGGAATGGTGCATAGACAAACTCAATTCAAACAAATTTATAATCCATACTAAGCCTATGATCAGATTTCAGAGTCAACGAGTTTTTTTTTTTTTTTTTTTTTCACTTTTAACAATCAAAGAAATGGTTAAAAGGCAACATCCGTCCGCATTCTTGATTGCAGCACATTTGTGATATGATACCCAATAATTGAAAAGCAAAGCTGGACCATAAATAATTGAGAGAATATTCAAGCCAATATGATGAATCCACCAAACCAAACGACTTACCTGACAAGCATTTATATCGGATATAATAACTCGGAAGGTAATAGACAATACATCAAACAAATTCTACAAATTCTACAAATTCATTCGCAATTTTTGTTGAGCGTGAGATTACCTCAGGGCGCTACTCAAGACGAACGAGTATACTCTATCAGCTTGAGGAACCACCTTAAATCCAAAAGTACCATAAAATGCCAATAATAAGCATTAAAATCAAGTTCATGAGTTCAATAGCACAAAAGAAAGAAAAAAAAAACTCAAATCGCAGGGGAGGACTACCTTCGCAGGCTCCCGTTCCTTAGAAACTGCGCGGACTTTGAAAGCGCTTCTTCGCAGTCCTCCTATCCGAAAATCAAGAAGAAAAAACATCCAAAAATTCAGAAGACGGATGGCGCGACAGAAATTGATCGAGAAAAGAAAATGCGACAGTCTATCAACGGATTTACTTATCAGCGTACCGATTACTCGTCGCCGTGAAGATACGGAAGGTGAATTAGCCGTGTTGATAAAGGGCTTTGGCACTGTGACGAACGTAGAGGCATCGCCATGAATCTAGTCGAAGAAGCAAAGTTGTAGGGAGTCGAATGAGGTGGGCGGGAGAAACGTTTTAAAGAGGGAAGAGAAATTTCAACGAAAGTGCAACTAAGAATTGAACCAAAAAATCAAGTCGGAACGAATTTATACAAAAAGTTCAAAGGGCGGCATACCCGTTTGAAAAACCAGAATAGTATTTTTCTTTTTTAACTAAATAAAAATAACCCTAAGTTTTTTTTATTTAATATTAAAAAATATAACTACAAAAAATTTAACATTTAATTTAATTAATTTTTATAAAAAAAAAATCATTAATATTTTTTAACTTAAAAAATAAAAAATAAAAAATACTCATAAATTTTGAAAAGTTGCATTAATATCATTTACATTTATAGAAAAAACTAACCGTTAACACTCATGGATGATCTCCGAATTTTTAAAAGTTTGTGAATATTTTTAAAACGTTGTACTAATGGTAAATACATTTTTTTATTTTTAAAAAAATTTAAAACTATTCATCAAACTTTTGAAAATTCAATACCTCAAAAAAAAAAAAAATTGTTTTTTTTTTCTTTAAATTTTTTAAAGATTAAAAATATTATTAAAAATTTAAAAGCTTAGGGTATAATAACAATATTAGATCANAAAATTAAAAAAATACTTTTGTCGTGTTACAAAAATACCTTAAATTTTTAAAAAATAAAAATTCAAGTTTGTATATAATCTCTCGTATTTTTGCTTTTAGTTTCTCGAAAGACCTCATACCAATAGAGATGGTGCTCCTTATTTCTTCCAAAAATCATTCCCTCGAACAATGTACATCATAGAGCCTCCTCTAAGGCCTATGGAGCCCTCGAATAGCGTCCCTTTAACCGAGACTCGACTCATTCTCTGGAGCTGTCAAACAAAGTACATCATTTATTTGACACTTAAGGATTTTATGGATATTACTAAATTAAAGACATGACTCTGATACTATGTTAGAAATCACGAACCTCCACACTAGTATGATATTGTCTACTTTTAGTATAAACTCTCATGATTTTACTTCGGTTTCCCAAAACGCATCGGTTTAACAGAGACAATATTTTCCTTATTTATGAACTCATAATCATTCCCTTAATAAGCTAATGTAAGACTCATCCCAACAATCATCAACGCTAATATACGATCATTTCTCATAATTGTTCGATGGAAGTTCAAAATCTATAGAATCATGGACACGACACGAGGATTATGGGTGAGTTTCAAAGATTCAATCCTAATCTTCCAACCGAGCATAAGGCTTATGTAATCGACAACAAATTGGATCCGATTTTCCTCCACGTTATGTCTTCTTAATCTCATCATTGAACTTTATCTTATGAACATGGCCAAATCTCCAGTTGTCCACAAGCAACCACCGTTCCTTTCTTTTTCCCATCACTCAATTTCCATTCCATTATTCCAAAATTATAAATAAATGAAATGAAAATACCCCTCCTATAAAAACCCACACTAAACCCATTCCATTCATCAATTTCAAATATTGTTTGAATTAAAAATGAGTTGTAACTATACGCACCGTTTCATCGCGCTCGCATCTTCCTTATTTGTCGCCTTGTATCTCAACTCCACTGTGGCAAACGACGTCGTTGCACGAACCTGTGAGATCTCCGCCGCGAAAGATCCAAACGTCCATCTCGACTTCTGTCTCCGATCTCTCGCAGCCGCTCCCGCGAGCGACATGGCGGACCTGTACGAACTCGGCGCGATCTCGATCGAGTTGATCGGAAGGAACGCGACCAGTACGCGGCGGTACATCGAGCGCTTACTGAAGAAGAATAAGAAGAAGAAGAATCCGTCGCTGGATTCTTACGTGAGGCCGCGGCTGAGCGATTGTAGAGAGCTCTACTCCGACGTTAAAGCAACGGTGCGCGATGCGGCGGCGGACTACGCATCGAAGCGCTATGAAGAGGTGAACGTGAAGTTGAGTTCGGTTATGGATGCGGTTACGACTTGTGAGGACGGCTTCAAGGAAATGGACGGCGGAGTTTCGCCATTGACGAAGCGGAATGACGATGCGTTCGAGTTAACCGCCATTGCGCTCTGTATTCTCAACATGCGTCCTTGAACAGTTGTAGGAAGTGGTTTGTATAGTGCGATTGAGAATTTTAAATTTCATTTCATGAATTTAAGAATTGGAATATTTTAAATAAATTAATAAATATTTGTGTGTGTGTAATTTGTATTTTATTCCTTCGATAATAATACTAATCAAAATATAACTTTTAAATTTTTTATTTTAGTTAGTGAATTTTTAAAACTCGACATTATAATTGATAACTTTTAGACATTTGACGACATTTTCAATCACAATCATCAAATAATAATCTAGACCAAACAACTCGATCACAAGTCACACCCGAAACTCAACCAAAATTGTGTCTAACGGGTCAAAGTGAACCTAACAACAATCATTAACATATATTCCTTTTGTTGAGATCGAATATTCAAATTCTCGTACTTCACTTATTATACTGCAAAAGTACAACCTAAACAAGCATAACTTGTCATTAATTGACGTAAACTGTTTTCTTTGAGGTCGAAGATTCAAGCCGATACAAAAGTGTAGACCTATACACGTAAACACATCCAACTAGGGAAGCAATTCATTACAAGTTCCATACAAAATGAACAAGTCAAGCATTTCAAGCAAGCATCATCCAGTTGGTTTACATGCATAAACATTGCAATACGATCCATTCCAATGACGATGCTTCAAAGCAAAAACTACCAAAGCACCAATAGCATAAAACAAATCATCCTCGTTAAATTATAAATTTAGTCTAATAGGTCTTAAACTTTAAAGAGTTGGTAATCGACTCTTAAAGTTTACTTTATGTCTAATAAGTCTCCTAACTTTCAATTAGGTGCCTAATAAGTTCCTAACATGGAACATTTTTTAAACTAACGAATCTATTAGACGCCTTTCTTAATATTAAAGGATCTGTTAAGGAACTTCTTACCATTAAGAGACAACACAAACATACAAACCAGAAAGTTCATAAATCAAACTCCTAATTTAACCAAGTATGAAGATCATGCTTCCAAGGCAAGCTATGGAGTATCAACTGCATAAGGCAAGCTATGGTTTCCTTAACTATAAACTAGAAAGTTCATGAATCAAACTCGTAATTTAACCTATAGTAAGTATAAAGGGCAAACTTCGAGCAAGGTTCGAACAAGGCAAGCTATGGAGTATTAAAACAAACAATTCGATTTTCCTTGAGATTCAGAGCTATGGTTTCTAGCCTCCTCTTAGTCAAAGGGCAAAACATATGAGCAGGGTGAAAAGATATTCAAATTTGTCTGGACCGAATGTATTATGTTCCATGCAGTTGCAATTATTTTCCATCACAGAGTAAGGATATCAACTCTCAACAAGAACCCAAGAACGGTCAAAACAACAATGTTGAGATGAAAACTCTTTCACTGAATAACAAAATAGAACTAGAGAGAGAGAGAGAGAGAGAGAGATGCAAATACTTTGTCAACTAGACATTGGATGGTTGTAAACGTACTCGATTGCGAGATCACAGGAATCTATTTTATCAGCCTCCTTGTCTGGTATCTCTAGCTTGAACTCCTCTTCCAGACCCATTACAATCTCCACAGTGTCCAAGCTGTCTAAACCCAAATCTTTTTGGAAATGAACATCAGGACTCACCTGCAGATAAACAAGCAACAGTTCAGCCAAGCTTTAATTGAAGTTGAGTAGGAAAGAGATGCTGCTTGGAAGTGACCATAAAACAATGAGAGAATAGATGTCACGGTTGATGGCGATACGTAACGGACTAAAATGGACAATATCTACCGGCGGGCATTTGTTCTTTTTAAAAATCTTAAAAGGGTGTTTTTTTAAAAAAAAAAAAATCTTTAATGGAGAAATTGATATGAACATTATGTTTATGTTGGTTAAGGTATGATGTCTACGACATGTTTTTAACGACCATTGAGTGGTTTGTCTTCTAATGTTTATGTTCATGTTTTGATATATATAGGTTAAGTTACGGATTTGGTCTTTATGGTTTGGTTAAAATAGTTTAAATTTGATTGGTTTGATCTTAGGAGTTCTAATTCAATCGATATGGCTAGAGCATAGTTTAAATTTGATTCTATGACTTGAATTCGGTTTCTAAAATTTCAATAACGATTTTTTTAAGGTGAGGATTCAACGTTCTGAGTTTCTAACTATTTGGCTGAGAGTATTTGTTTTAACGAGCTAAACTACAATGAGATTAACCGAAGATGAATGATTGGGTTCGAGATTGTGGTGTCGGGGAATTTTCTATTGATGTGAACCAAATGTTTTGTGTGTGTTGAAATGTATGCCATATTGTCCATTTTACTGGCCTCGATCAACCCTAACCATCGAGTTTGGCTCAAAAATGTAAATCATATTAGCTATAGCATAGCCTGGTTGTTGGGAATCTTTCAAAATGGTGTGCAATATCTACTATGGCATAGCCTGGTTTTCGGGAATATGTTAAGAATGCAACACAGGTCATGAGGAGGTAAATCTCAATCCACGCCAGAGTTCTTAAAAAGTGCACGAAATCATTAAGTATAGAAGTCAATTGTTAGCACTAGTGAACCGAACCAAGCAACCCACATAAATGAAGGGAGAGATATTGTGTGCAATACAGCAATCGACCAAAACTCGAAAAAAGTAAAAATTCCAGAAACACCGAATCGAGTATGAAAATGGAATGACATTACAGCATAAATTATTAAGAGCCACTTTCTAGGTTAATGCTCTATCAGGGAATAAATCGTCGCGACTTTCTACCAATCAATTTAGAGAAAATCACAGAGAATCTCAATTACGAATTCGCAGAGACAAAGCATGGGAAATTGAATCAAGCAAACGATTCAGAACTCACCGGAAATAAGTCCAAACCCTAGAAACCGATCGCATATCAGAACAAGAAATGATTGAATCGGCATATTAAGATCTTCTACACTTCCAACCTATTCTTCCCGCAATTACTAAATCGACAAACATCGTTTCAACAGAGTCGAAAATCCCACGCAATCAGCTAAGAAAGCAAGTGAAAAAAAGGAGAGATAAGATCGAATCACCTTGGACGGATCGACTTTCGGATGGCACTTGATAACCGAGAGAACTCTCTCAATGACCTCCTCCTTGGTTATGTGATCATCATGCGATGAAAATAGCCGGAGCGATCCACTGGCACACGACGGAGGCTGGCTTCCCCGGCGAGGTAGGGCTAAGAATTGGACTGGAACTCGAACGTGGCGAAGAACGGCTGCCCTCAGCGCCATTTCTCTCTATGCGGTGACTTAATCGCTCGAACTAGGAACTGATTAATTATCCATTACAGAATACAAGGGGAAAGTCATTTGGCACGCGCAAAGCACGTGCTTTAGGTTTCCCTTTTTTTTCCTTTTTATTATTTATTTTTTTTCACTCTTACCTCAACTATATAATATTTTTCACATTTAATTCAATCCGAGCCTAAAAAAAAACATTATTATAAAACTAAACACATTATTAGAATTATGTAACATTAATTTAAAATAATTATAAGCCGCCTTATTAGACAACAATGTTGTGGTAATATCGTATAATTTGTGTGTATCCATGTTGATAATTACTTATAGGTACGAGTATCGTGTAAAATACATGCGTGTATTGATATTTATAGCAATGTATAGCTAAGAGCATCACGTAATGTATGTGTGTACCCTGTATGAGATCTTACATTGGTTGGAGAGAGAAATAAAATATTTCTTATAAGGGCGTGAAAATATCTCCCCAATAAATGCGTTTTTAAATCACGAGGATGACGACAATACGTAACAAGTCAAAGCGGATAACATCTACATATATACACGTATGTGTGTATGTATATATATATAATAAAGCTGGCATTGGCGCTATCCAACCAATGTCGAAGTCATTCTTCCATGGCACAAAGGTAAACCTACATTTTTCTAATTCTAATGATTTTCAATAATAATAAATGTAAATAAATTATCTAAAAACCATATGATTTATGTCATTATCACCATGATCTCGCAATCATACTCTTCTAATAACATATTGAACTTTATTATTACAAAAATAATAACTAAAAATAAAAAACAAATACAAATAATGATTCGAAAGTTTCTATATATATACCATATAAGTTTTATGATCAATTTGAACATAATTCAGTAGATGATTTACTAATTAATATCTTACATACGGATAGTTTGACCCCACCTATTCCAAAAAACGAGGGATAAGCTAAAACTGTCGTTTTCATCTGATATGATGTTATACCACGATTCTAAGACCGTCACACCTAACAATTTCAAGCAACTATCAAAATAATAGCAAACAAGATAGTTAAAATCACGTGACAATAAAAAAAAATGCACTAATAAATCGACAATTAAGATATTATTTACCCTTATAAGCATAGCTTTTTAAAGAGTTTAAACAATTAAATAAAATAGTTAGGTCATAATTTTATTATAGACGAAATTAGATTGATTAGACATTTTTTTAAGAATTCAAACACGCAGGTGACCAACGTGAATAGGCGATGAAAAGAGTCTTGACTATTTCTGGCCGTTGATTAATGAGATGGAGTGAAGTCCCTACGATCGAGAGGGCCCACTAGCCAAGTAGAGAGGTCGATAACATTAATCAAAATAAAATGCAATCAACTTATTAAGTTATGCGTGAGCGTAACACACCAAATTAAATCCTCCTAAGCGTTCCACCACTGCCTACGTCTACAATCAGCTTACCACATGGCTACATATAATACACCACTTTCTTTGTGGATACACATATCGAAGGCTATATTACTTCTTATGGTAAGTTATGTTACGAACACTAAACTTTAGGTGTCACCTCGTTTTAGACATTTATTTTTTTTAACATATAATTGCATCTAAAAACATGTATTTTGAAATTAATTCTCATTAAAATTAATTTAATAATAATAACAATTTTTTAGGCTTTCAAATTTATAGAAGAAAAATCATATATACGAAATTTTTTAAGATTTATTAAAAAACATGAAAAATAAATTTAGATGTATATTAAAATAAAATGTGTTTTGAACTGCTAAAATTTAAATATTGGCCAAAATAATAAATCTATAAAAGTTTGAGAATTAAAATTATAATTTATATAATTAAAAGTAAAAATATATATATATATATATTCCATATATCCAAAATTCCAAGAAACTAATCCCTGACGCTCTATGGTTTTTTTCTCACTCGGTAGGAAAAATATTAAAAATCTTAGGAGGGGTAGAATCGTACTTTTGATAAATGTATCACCATTGCGATCAATCCTGTGGTCAAATGTCAACGGTAATCGATATCAACGGTTGTGATTGACTCTTCCGAAGTCCGCTATCTTTCTCGACCGGTTCGCACAGAGATGAGGCTTCGCCGGAACCCTGAGGTTACCGGAGAAGGAAGCTTCCGGAGCGGCTACCTTCTGGTTCCAAATCCGGTTCGGACTTGCTCGTACGAGTGGACTCAAACAAAATGCGAATGCCGAAACGTTCTGTTTGTGCTTTAATCTCCCGCGTTTCGCCGATCCAGGAGCCGCCATTGGAGACTGTTGAAACATTTGAGATACTGGAGAACGATCGAGGCCTTCATATTCTTCATCGGAGTCAGGTACCGTCACCGGCAACATTCCGCGTTCGATTCCCTGGCAACGCCTCCGTTCAACACCGGCGATCGATTCATCGACTGTCGAAAGACTCGATTGCTGCTTAATCCGACGGCCATGGAAGATCGTCGAGAACCACGACGACGATGAAGAAGACGAATCCGGACCGTGCGATTCTCGATGATTCTTCTCGAATTTCTCGGATCTAGACCTAAAAAGCTTGGACCAGAGCGATAATTTGGTACTCCTCTGCTTCCGATCGAAAGAACCTATACTGACGAACGTAGTATTCGCACTGTTGTTCGTTCTATAATTTGGTCCAATTTGCGGAGTACTATAAAATCGCTGATGGCGAGGGCGGCGATTACCTTCACGATCAAGATTACTCCACAAATCTTCATCCGGTTTCTGATCATCAGAAACGAGCGGCGGCGGAAGAGGAACATCCGCCTCGTGAATACCGCCGGAACCGAGTTCCGATTGGTTCTCCGCCTGTTCCTGATCGGCGATGACGGAAAAAATTCGTTCCCGTAAACAGGAAGCACAGACTCCGATGCTGCTGCTGAAGTCGGAGTGGTGCTTCCTGCACCTCATTTACTGGTGAAACGGCAAAATCGAAATCAGGCGGCCGTGTTTCAATGGCGGATCGTATAGATTGCCGGAAACTTGTACCGGAGCATTTTGGAGGGCGAGAAGGAAGAGGAAGCGGAGGAAGAAACTTCGTTGAAGAATGAATCAAAATTTCACAGGACAGAGACGCCGGTTGGGATATAGTAATTATTTATATATGAATGGATTATGCTTTTTAGGAAAGACGGGACGGATGTCATTTAAATAATAAATAATAATAATTAATTGAAAATAAATATGACTATTTGTTTGTTTCCGCAACTTTGGCTGTAATTTCCTTTATTTGACAACGATTCATTTTTTAAATAATGCAACTATCTATTCGGCTTTTATTATTATTATTTTTTATCTTATTTGCCTTTTGCTTTTAAATTAGTTAATTTTTTAAATTAAATTTTATTGAGTTATGATAAATTAATATTAAAAGAATTTACCGATCAAATCATATTAAATGACTAATAAATCTAATTTAACTCAATTTATCGATGTCAATACTTGTTTTTACGGCTTTCTCCTGCGGTTTCTTTCAACCTTCCTTCACGTGACTACTTCACTATCGATCACCTAGAAGTATTTATCTTACAAAGTGGTCATTGCTAATTTGCACGGGATTTCACGTGTCCCGTGATACTCGGGTCGCAGTGTAAGCTAGTGATGTGTGTTTTTAGCTACTGGGTTGTCGTCGAGTGTAATAGTCTACTGCCTCACCTAGTAGCACAATGTTTCTCTTACTCTCCCACAACCCTGTTTTCACAGTTGAGGCTGCTCTTATCTTACGCGACTCGAGTCACAGTGTAAGTTAGTGATGAGATTTTTGGCTACTGGGTTGTCGCCGAGTATAATAGTCTACTGCTTCACCTAGTAGCACGATGTTTCCCTTGCTCTCCCATAACCCTGTCTTCACGGTTGAAATTGTTCCGATTTTACTCGTCGATACTACACGAATCGCTTTTGATTTATTTTCTTATAGCTCGAATTATATATATATATATATATATATATAATAGAAACCATAGTTTGTTAATAATATTAAATGAAATATGATATGGTATTTGACATCTAACCTACCAAGGAGCTTCAAAAAGAAATAATAATAATAATTATTATTATTCATCCACCAAATAAATCAACAATTTATATGTCACATCCAATTAGTTACAATGGTAGAAATTAGGCTGCTTTTAAAAACTACAATAAAAAAATTTTAAAACTAAAATGTGTCAAATATGAAGCAAAGTGACTAATATATTAAACCTTATATTAAATAATTGTTCCATATTCATCTTAAATCTTTAACTTAAAAGAAATAATAACATTAATTACAATATTATATATATAATATTAATATTTAAAAAAAAGATTCATTATCTGTAAGTCACCAAATATGAACATGAAGACCATTTACAGCGGCAATCAATTGCAAACTGCTTTTCTTTTCGAGTGCGCTATGAGTGTGAACATGAACATAGAACCAAACTCAGCTACCCAAATTTAAACATTAAATAAATAAATAATATTTTTTAATTGATTTTAGGGGAAAAAATAAAATGGAAAAAATAAAATAAAACTTAAATGCTCGGTAGGGGCAATTCTACCATGCTTTTGGCACAAGCAATTGTTGGAAAATAACACTTTAAAAGCGACCCTGTTAGGTAATTTCACCCAAATATTTATTTATTAAATAAATAAAATATTGTTTTCACTCTAAAAATTTATATGGTATAAATATTTTATAATTTATTGATGTTAAACGAACATGACTCTCCACAATGGTATGATATTGTCCACTTTGAGCATAAACTTTCATAGTTTTGCTTGGGCTTTCCCAAAAAGCCTCAAACGAGATAATATTCTTTGATTATAAACTCATAATCATTCTCTAAATTAGCCAACGTGAGACTTTCATCATCCAACCATTCAACGCGTAAGATAACATTTTTAAAAGGTATTTAGAGTAATAAATTATTAAAGAGAAAAATTACCATATTTATCTGCAATTTTGCGAAATAAATAATTTAGTTTTTTTTTTAAATAAATGGGAAAAAGGAGCAATAATGAGATCATGAATGCGTTGGTTGAGTAAAGATGATTTAAGTATTTGCAATAAATGGTCTCCAACTATATATGAATTGAAATCCTGACCACAAAAGTTTGGGATTTTTTATTTTTGCCCCTATGGTCATCACGCTTTTGGCACGTGCTATTCTGGTGGTTGTGGTGGGCCTCCGCCCAAGGGCAGCCCACTACATGGCTGCGGATTTAAAGCCCAATCCGACTGCTGGAATAGTATATTAATTTATTAGTTTAATAGATTATTTATTAATTTAATAAATTTATGAATAAAAGTAAGAAATTAATTTATTAATTTATTAGTTTAATAGATTATTTATTTTTTGGAAAATGTTCCTACCGAAATTGACTATTCCATTCTTTCTACGTCAAATTTATTAATTATAGATATTTACAACTGTCTTCTCAATCTGTTCTGCTCTCAGTCTTGCCCAATATCACTTGCGAAAGCTGTTCTTCGTTGGAAGCTTGCCAGATTTTGTGGAGAAGCCATTGAAATCAGCTAATGACGAAGTGGAATTCTCTCTCTGCTTCGCTTATGAAGCGCCTGAAGCTTCACTACCAGATGTCGAACAGTATTCCGGCGCTGGCTCAGGCGAGATCCTTCACCACCAGCGAGGGGCATCGTCCTGCCATTATTCATAAACGTAGCCTCGATATTCTTCACGATCCGTGGTTTAACAAAGTAAGTCTTCCGCTACTCTTTCGATTTTGCTCTCCTTTCTTTTCGGATTTGATTCTGTAGTCTGTATTTTCGGTCTAATACAATTCTTGTGAGATGCGGTACTTGGCATCGTTTTTTTAATTGGAGACTGTGCTTACTCCAGTGATCTGCGAAGATAATCTGTATTCTAAGTCAAGATTAGAGGAATCATCAATTATTTGTTGTAATTAAGCAGCGAAAACGATTACACTTGGAAACTGTGTAACAAACGAATCAACTACTACTAAAATTGATTGATGAGTTCTCGAACTCTCTACGCGACTATTGACAATTGTTCTGGTTCTTGACTCTTGGCATCCAAATGTTGCCATCGGATACTCGATCCAGTTGGGGTAATTCTGTGAAGAGTTAGTTTAGTTATATAAGGTAGAGCTTCCTTTTATAAGCTGTACTGACTGCTGAGTACTGGGTTGGCACGACAAAGTTAGCTGCGATTCAAGGTTATTAGATCAGTGATTATACAGTTCTAGTTAATTATATGGTGCTTGAAAGTATGAACCAGTCATTGGCTGAAATTAAAGGGTACTGTACGATCGTTCCTGAATTTATTTATTTACTTTTAAATGATCGTTTAATATTTAGGCTTTTGCGGGAGAGAAAAAGAGAGATGCCACAAGTAACAATCTTACCCGCCATAATTTTTTTTTGTTTTTGTTTTTTTGTTTTTTTGTTTTTTTTGATATCTTCAAGCACCCGGTTGTGAGTATATTGTTGAGTTATGGAGTATGCTCACTGTATTTATAGCTTGGTCAATGGCTATATCCGGTAAAGCTATATATGGTACATAGCTATATATAGTAGATGGTTAAATCTGGTAAAGCTATATTTAGTAGACTGAACCATATATATATCCCGTCCAGTAAAGCTCTTAAATGTACTTTTCTATTCTCTGTACTCTCTTGTTGTACATGCCTGAAGTCATCAATAAAAAATCCTTTTAGCCAGAGTTCTCCTTGCAACTTCTCTCTATCCTTCTCTTTGTGTTCATCTAGATCGAGCGTGTGCGTTGTTGTGCGATCCTAACAACTGGTATCGATCCTAACAACTGGTATCAGAGCAAGGCAAAATTCACCACGATCTGTGAAGATGGAAAGTTCAAAGATTGGAATTGAGAAGTTCGATGGATCCGATTTCGGTTTCTGGAAGATGCAGATTGAAGATTATCTGTACCAGAAAGATCTTCACGAACCTCTGTTGGGGGTGAAGCCGGATACCATGACCACGGAACAGTGGAAGCTCAAGGATCGACAAGCCTTAGGGATGATCCGGTTGACGCTATCCAGAAACGTGGCGTTTAACATCATCAAGGAGAAGACAACGTCAGATCTGATGAAGGCGCTGTCAAATATGTATGAAAAACCGTCGGCTATGAACAAGGTGTATTTGATGCGTAGATTGTTCAATCTACAGATGTCTGAAGGTGGACGTGTTGCGGATCATATAAATGAATTCAATATGATCATAAGTCAACTGGGTTCGGTGGAAATTAATTTCGAAGATGAAATTAAAGCGTTGATTTTGATGTCATCCTTACCCGAGTCATGGGATACTGTTGTTGCCGCAATCAGCAGTTCCCGAGGATCTGATAAACTGAAGTTTGATGAAATTCGAGATGTAGTTCTCAGCGAAAGTATTCGCAAACGGGAAACTGGAGATTCATCAGGCAATGCTCTCAGTGTTGATCGAAGGGGAAGAAGCAAATCAAAGAGCTCAAACAAACATGGGCGTTCAAAATCAAAGAACCGGGGAAAATCTCCAAACAAACCCAACGTAACGTGTTGGAGCTGTGGGGGAAAAGGACACTTTCGGACAGATTGTACAAAGCTAAAGAAGAAGCAGAATCATAAATCTGAAGATGATGATGATTCTATATACACAACAGAAGATGCTGAGGACGTTTTAATCCTTAGTGTGGATAGCCCAGCTGAATCCTGGATTTTGGATTCAGGTGCATCGTTCCATTCGTCTCCAAGTAAGGAATTGTTTCGAAATTTCAAATCAGGAAATTTCGGGAAGGTGTATCTTGCCGACAATAAAACCTTGGAGATTGA
Organism: Cucurbita pepo subsp. pepo; assembly: GCF_002806865.2. Taxonomy (NCBI): domain Eukaryota; kingdom Viridiplantae; phylum Streptophyta; class Magnoliopsida; order Cucurbitales; family Cucurbitaceae; genus Cucurbita; species Cucurbita pepo. The sequence goes on from NC_036640.1 coordinate 12,525,636, forward strand.
AGGAAAGGGAGATGTCTCCATACAAACTCCAGCAGGAAATCAATGGACATTACAAGATGTCAGATACATTCCTGGTCTCAAGAAGAACCTGATCTCTATTGGTCAGTTGGATAGCACAGGCTATGCAGCAGAGTTTGGAAAGAGTTCCTGGAAGATTGTGAAGGGGGCCATGGTTGTTGCGCGTGGCACAAAATCTGGAACCTTATACACTACTGCAGAGTGTATAAACATGACTGCTGCTGCTGAGAGTGCTTCCAATTCAAGTCTATGGCACAATAGACTTGGACATATGAGCGTCAAAGGAATGAAGATGCTCACTGCGAAAGGAGCTTTAGAAGGCTTAAAATCTGTTGATATGGGTCTTTGTGAGAGCTGCGTTATGGGCAAACAGAAACGAGTTAGTTTCACAAAGGCTGCCAGAGAACCGAAGAAAGTGCGGTTGGAAATGGTCCATACAGACGTCTGGGGACCATCTCCAGTTTCATCACTTGGTGGATCAAGGTACTACGTCACCTTCATCGATGACTTCAGCAGGAAGGTATGGGTTTACTTTCTGAAACATAAGTCAGATGTGTTTACCACCTTCAAGAAGTGGAAAGCTGAAGTTGAAAATCAGACCGGCTTGAAGATCAAATGCCTGAGGTCTGACAATGGAGGAGAGTACAACAAATCAGAGTTTATAACATTTTGTGCAGCTGAGGGAATTAGATTAATAAGAACAATTCCCGGTAAGGCAAGACAAAATGGTATTGCAGAAAGGATGAACAGAACCTTGAATGAGCGAGCAAGAAGCATGAGGATTCATTCTGGATTGCCAAAGGCATTCTGGGCTGATGCTGTGAACACAGCAGCATATTTGATTAATAGAGGGCCGTCAGTACCCTTGAAGTTCAAATTGCCCGAAGAAGTATGGACAGGAAAAGAACTCAAGTACTCTCACTTGAGAACCTTTGGCTGTACTGCATATGTTCATGTTGATCCAGAGAAGAGAGATAAGCTTGATGCTAAGGCTGTGAAATGCTACTTCATAGGCTATGGCTCTGACATGTTCGGGTATAGGTTTTGGGATGAGAAAAATATGAAGATCCTAAGACACTGTGATGTGACCTTTGATGAAAATGTCATGTACAAGGACAGAGAGAAGATAAACTCTGAGACTACGAAGCAAGTGGGAGTTGAATTTGAGTGGCAAGAAAATTCACACAGTGATGGTACAACAGAAGCTCAAGAAACTCCTGATCCTATTGCTGAAGAACCAGACGTGGCTGATCCTATTGCTGAAGAACCAGACGTGGAGCAAGTTGCACCTGAACAGGTGTTGAGAAGATCATCCAGAACTACCAGAGCACCAGACAGATATTCAACCTCATTACACTATCTGTTGCTGACTGACGAAGGAGAACCAGAGTCCTTTGATGAGGCCCTACAAGTGGAAGATTCAACTAAGTGGGAGCAAGCCATGGATGATGAGATGAGCTCACTTGAAAGGAATAATACGTGGGTGCTGACTGAGTTGCCTACAGGAAAGAGAGCTCTGTTGAACAAATGGGTGTTCAAAATCAAGGTTGAACCAGATGGCAGAAGGAGGTTTAAGGCTCGGTTAGTAGTTAAAGGATATTCACAAAGAAAAGGCATTGATTATGCTGAGATCTTTTCTCCAGTTGTGAAATTAACTACTATCCGAATTCTACTGAGTATTGTTGCATCGGAGAATTTGCACCTTGAGCAAATGGATGTAAAAACGGCATTTTTACATGGAGATCTAGACGAGGAGATCTATATGCAACAACCCGAAGGATTTGCAGCTCCAAGCAAGGAGCACATGGTGTGTAAGCTCAATAAGAGCTTGTATGGACTGAAACAAGCACCGAGACAATGGTACAAGAAGTTTGACTCCTTCATGAGCAAGAGTGGTTTCCACAGAAGTGAAAAGGATCAGTGTTGCTACCTCAAGAAATACACTGATTCTTATGTGTTTCTACTCCTGTATGTGGATGATATACTAATTGCTGGATCAAGTATGAGGGAGATAAACCACCTGAAGGCAAGCTTGTCTTCAGTATTTGAGATGAAAGATTTAGGTGCAGCGAAGCAGATCCTTGGGATGAGGATTTCTCGAGATAGATCTGCTGGCACATTAAATCTATCCCAAGAGCAGTACATTGAGAAGGTGTTGTCCAAATTCAAGATGAATAACGCTAAACCCAGGACTACCCCCTTGGCAAATCATATTAAATTGTCAAAGGGGCAATCTCCCAAGACAGTTGAGGAACGTGAGCACATGGCATCAGTTCCGTACGCTTCTGCAGTTGGGAGTTTGATGTATGCTATGGTCTGCACTAGACCTGACATAACACATGCAGTGGGAGTTGTTAGCAAGTACATGGCAAATCCAGGGAAGGAACATTGGGAAGCTGTGAAGTGGCTTCTAAGATATCTGAGAGGTACATCCAATACTACACTTTGTTATGGCAATGGCAAAGTAGTTCTGCAAGGTTTTGTGGATGCTGATCTGAGTGGAGATGTAGACTCCAGCAAGAGCACATCTGGGTATATCTACACTATAGATGGAACAGCAGTGAGTTGGATGTCTAAGCTTCAGAAATGCGTTGCTCTTTCATCTACTGAAGCTGAGTACGTGGCCATAGCTGAAGCTGGAAAGGAGATGATATGGATGACAGACTATCTAGAAGAATTAGGCCGGAAGCAGTGCAAGAAGATCCTTTATACAGATAGTCAGAGTGCCATACAGTTGGTGAAAAACCCAGTCTATCATTCAAGAACAAAACACATTAGAAGACGGTACCATTTCACTCGCAGGTTAGTGGAAGAAGGCGATATGTGTTTGGAGAAGATAGAGGGTGCAAAGAATCCAGCAGACATGTTGACAAAATGTGTTGATGTTGGAAAATTAAAGCTATGCAAAGCCCTAATTGGTATGGTGTAGGATCAGTCTCCAAGTGGGAGAATTGTTGAGTTATGGAGTCTGCTCCCTGTATTTATAGCTTGGTCAATGGCTATATCCGGTAAAGCTATATATGGTACATAGCTATATATAGTAGATGGTTAAATCTGGTAAAGCTATATTTAGTAGACTGAACCATATATATATCCCGTCCAGTAAAGCTCTTAAATGTACTTTTCTATTCTCTGTACTCTCTTGTTGTACATGCCTGAAGTCATCAATAAAAAATCCTTTTAGCCAGAGTTCTCCTTGCAACTCTTCTCTATCCTTCTCTTTGTGTTCATCTAGATCGAGCGTGTGCATTGTTGTGCGATCCTAACAACTGGTATCGATCCTAACATATATTAATTGTATTTTATGATTTTTCCTATGAAAAAATGGTAAGAATAGAAATGTTGTACATATTGATATGAAATGAAGATAGCCAAATACCAACTTCTATTACTGTTACGTTTCATGACTTCTTCATATCATGGAAAGAATAGAAATGTTTTACTTTGAAGAACACCTTTTTCTTTTCGAATTCTCCTCGTATATACTTTCATCCTTAAATGAAGTTCAAAACTACTATGGACTTCGAAAATTGAATGTAATGTATTTGGAGCTAGTTTTCTTAATGTTTGGATTCTTATTTTTCTTTGGTAAAAAGCATCATTTATGGACCTCCTTTCTTTGTTATCATCATAGTAGGGAACTGCCTTTACAATGACAGAACGTGACCGGCTTGATCTTCGAGGACTTCTTCCACCAAATGTAATGTCTTCAGAGCAGCAAATTGAACGATTTAGTAAGTTATTAAGATTTTAATTTCTCATGGAGCCATTGTGAATCAAAGACCATTTATTATATATTTCTCAGCATTACCTTAAAATCTTGGTTTTTTTTTTTTTCATCTTGGAATTTTAGAAACAACTTTGTACATTGATGCCGGTTACTTGATATGGTTTCAACATCGTTACATGTCTTAAGAGAGTGTGCAAGCATGACAGAAAGAAAATTTGGAATGATTTTTAGCAAAATCTCTCTTTATTATTGAGCAAGATTATCCTTCTTGTCATCACTGGTGCACTTTCAATATAGCAGCTCTGAATTCATTCCAATAATATTTGAGCAACATTCCTTCAGTAATATATTATAGTTGTTCTCTGAGTTTATAGGTTGTATCTCAATTTACATTTCATTGAATTTCTTGCTGTTTACACTCTTAAATTTATCTTCTAGATAATATGCAGCTTCAACTTTTCATCTTTTTCGTTAAAATTGATATTGTATTTGAGCTTGTGAGATCAACAAAAGTTTCCTTGTACCTCTTGTCACGACTTCTTTTATAATTAAAGAAACAAAATTTATGTAGCTTCATTCTACATGACATAACTCTAGATAATTTACAGTGGTTGACCTGAAGAGGCTTGAAGTGCAAGCAAGAGATGGGCCTTCAGATCCAAATGCTTTGGCCAAATGGCGCATTCTGAATAGATTGCATGATAGAAATGAGACGATGTACTATAAAGTGAGTTTAGATAGTTCATCTATTAGTGTACAAAATTGTAAGGAGTTTTTACTGACTTGCTATGAATTTATGATCTATACTGGGTACTGTTTGCTTTATAGATCTATGCTTACGAATACTGGGTATTCATGACCACTGAAGGGGAAGGACATTTCTTCGAATGGAATAAAATAAATTTTCATTAGGTTATTCTGTTTTCTTATGTTTGCTTTAAGAAGAGATCTCTTGGACCGTGCTTATTGATTTATTTATTACTGTTTTTTTAAGGAAGAATTGAATTTGCTGCAAAATTTTAAAACATTGATGACATTGTCTGCTAAATGTGTTTGATGACATCTCCCATTTTCTACTTCGACAAAATGCAATTTCACAATTTATTAGAAGTGCTTCAATTTTAAAGCTGTTCATCCATCACATTTAAATTAATCTTGAAAACTTGAAATAACAAATTTTCACGTGGTTTCCTTTCAGTGTACTTGTATTTTTGCTTATACTGTAATAAAGGATTTGATAAATGCTGTTATTTTTCATATGATTTATATGCCATATCACAAGTCATCTAATTAAATGCGTCTTTGATAGGTTTTGATTGCTCACATTGAGGAGTATGCACCTATAGTATATACACCAACTGTAGGTCTCGTTTGTCAGAATTATAGTGGCTTGTTTAGAAGGCCAAGGGGAATGTATTTCAGTGCAGAAGATCGAGGAGAAATGATGTCTATGGTTTATAATTGGCCTGCTGATCAGGTTTTCTTCATGTATCTTCGATGCTCATAACAGTCAATTTATTGAACCAATTCAAATTGTTCAGAAGCCAAATAGTTTCCACTTTTAGGAACTGTAACTCTGCATATAAAGTAAATTGAAAATCCAATAACTTTTTTGCAGGTTGATATGATTGTTGTTACCGACGGAAGTAGAATATTAGGTCTTGGAGATCTTGGAGTTCACGGGATTGGGATTGCAATTGGGAAGCTGGATTTATATGTTGCTGCTGCCGGGATAAATCCTCAGAGGGTAGGTTCTTGCTTCTAGATCTTTTATGTGTTTAGTTCCCTAGCATGATTACCATGTAGCTGGTTATGTTTCGGAATTTATTAATTGGTTTGAAAACCTTTATATTCATGTTCAAAAGCTGGAGTTAAACAAGGCCATCCAAGATTGCATGAAGAGTGTAATTATAGTTGATATGGCATCCCCTCGGATGCTATTCCACTCTCTTTTATGCTCCATCTATCTATCTCTCATGCATGGCTGAAGGAACCCTCAGAGATGGAATCCTTACAAATTCACATCACATGCCTCATTGACAAAGCATTGAAAAAAAAAAAAAAAAAAAAAAGATGTGCATTTATACGATTATCAAACACTAAATTTTTTTGAGGTCTTCATGTGTTTACATCTTTAATTTGTGCTTTTGTTGTGGTGGATTCACTTTTCCTTAAGATTTTAATTGCTTTGAAGATTAAATCTGATCAATAAGTTGTTTTTTTAATTCTAGTTTATGAATACTTTCTTAAATTAGTAATGCTTATTTAAATCACAATAGGTGCTTCCAGTCATGATTGATGTTGGAACCAACAATGAAAAGCTTCTGAAGGACCCCTTATGTAAGTGCTTCCATGCTATTAGTTGGATATTGTGCTGAATTCTCCCCCTCACTCACTCACTCACTCTCTCTCTCTCTCTCTCTCAGAAAAGTGTCTTAACAAAGATTTGATTTTTTTAATACTAATAATAAAAAACAAAATCCACAATTTGGTAGCAAACCATTTATAGTATATATAAAATCTCTTTTTTACTTGGTTTGGTTTGATACCCGTCCATGCCTCATGTTTGAATTGAGATTAAGAGTATGCACAAAATGCTATAGGAAAATTGTTCGCATGAAGCTCACTTGACGCTTAATTCTGCAATGAGATCGTTTTCCGAAGTTTTATGAAAATAGGGACGTTATTCATTCAAATGAGTTTGGCTACCAAATTGTTATATTGTTATAACTTGTAAAAATTGTTATATTGTTTTCAGATGGATCAACATATTCAAAACATCCATAAATTGATCGATATTCTCTAGCTTGGTTTAGTTTTCAAATTTTAATGACTATTCCACATCTTTAAAACTGCCAATTACAATTTTAAAGCTATATCGAGATGAAGCTTTCATGCTCTAGATTTTGATTTTTTTTGGTATAGCATATTGAATTTATTCTTTTCCGTAGATTTGGGATTGCAACAAAACCGATTGGATGGTGATGAATATTTGGCCATTATTGATGAATTCATGGAGGCTGTGTTTACTCGCTGGCCTCATGTTATTGTTCAAGTACTTCAACTGCTACTCTGGTCAAATAATTGAATTTTCTTCTTTTATTATTTTATATTACATTTTTAAGTTATGCAATAAATACTCAATTGTTCAACAGTTTGAAGATTTCCAGAGCAAATGGGCATTTAAGTTATTGCAACGATACAGAAATACGTACAGAATGTTTAATGATGATGTTCAGGTTGACCATTCTCTCCTTTCTTCTTCTACTTAGTTTTTCCCTTTTCCCAGTAGTCTGCCATGTTTACATTGATTCTTGTTCTATACTGATATGCTAACTTGTCTAGGTTTATTTGACATTTTCCTTTCTTAAACTTTTAGCTATTTCTTTTTATAGAAAACAGATTTTTTTTTTTTTAAATATTTATTTATTATTTTTGATTTCTTGGACTTAGCTATTTAGATTAGTATGTTTTCAATGTATGCGTTCTTTCTAAAAAAAGTTTATGGTGGCTCATATAAAACACACTTGCTGGTTTATATAAAGATGATATATACATATTTGTTTAGATCCTAAGGGCGTAACATTAGTTAGCAAGGGGCATATTAATTCTTAAAGCTATGTTTATCGCTCAACATTAAGGACCGTGATTATCCAACACTAACTATTCAATATCAAATTGTTTCTAGGGAACGGCAGGAGTTGCTATTGCCGGACTTTTAGGTGCTGTGAGAGCACAAGGAAGACCGATGATTGATTTTCCAAAGCAAAAGATTGTTGTTGCTGGTGCTGGAAGGTAGTTGCATTCCTATTGGTGTTATCTGACATTATAAGATTAAATTTAGAATTTTGTATGATGATAGTGTTCATAGTGCCCCAAGCCTTGTTTCTTTTAGCGGAACGTACAAAAAATGGTTTTTAGCTTTATTCATTAGCTAAATTGTTATGCATACAATACTTCCAGCCCTATAATCTTGCTCTTCCGTTCTAACTTGATTTCTGCCGATTGTTCCATTTATTAACAATTGACACTAGTACACATGTTTTTAGTAGACGTTAAAACTCACCACATGAGTGAATATATAGGAATCCAAATCCGCTGAATCACTCATGTTATGATCTTCTACATCCTAGGTCTTCCCGTTCCTTCATCTGGCAAGTTTTGGCTTATTTCTTTTAATGATGCAGTGCAGGAATTGGGGTTTTAAACGCGGCAAGGAAAACCATGGCAAGGATGTTGGGAAACAATGAATCAGCATTCGAGGCTGCTCGAAGCCAATTTTGGGTGGTAGATGCCCAGGTGATCAACCGCTAGGCATTCTTTGTATTTAAAATTCTTGAGCTAAAAGTTTTTACACTTAAAAGCTAACAGTAAATATAGTACAAGACTACTATGTTTTGGTCTTTTAGAATTATAACCATGCCACTTAACGATTTTTTTGGAAGAATGAAAAATTGAAAGTTTCCTTTAAATCTGAAGTTTATCATGTTGCTATCCTTCAACGGGTAGAAGAGTACATGGTATGTCAATAACACCTGGGTGATGTGGGATCAAACTTTTCATATCTTTGTTAATTGTTTTTCCTTTTTTTTTGGTCGTTGTCAGGGTTTGATCACAGAGGAACGAGAAAATATTGATCAAGATGCAAGTCCATTTGCAAGAAAGGTCAAGGAAATTAATCGTCAAGGATTGAGGGAAGGTGCAAGTCTAGTGGAAGTGGTCTGTACTCTCCCTACTTATAGGCTCATAGCTACTTTTGCATAAAATAATTATGTCTTACTATTTATCTCCACTACTATCTTTGTTTTGACGTTGACATTTAGAAACTGAAAGTTGTTTAGAAAGGTGGAATTTGAGTGGAGAGCTTAAATAATTATGGCCGGAAAAATCCATCTTTTGAGGCATCATAATTTCATTGTTAGGTTAATGAACTGTTCAATGAGTGACCCTGTAAGGGTGCTTGGTAGTAAGAGGTTCAATTCTCTAGGTTGAGAATTAGGGTGTATTTGGTTAGTGAATGTATACATGCATTTTTAACAAGTTGAACATTAGTGCATTGAAATTATCTATCATTCTCGTGTTAGTTTATTTCAGTGTGAGTTTTCTATTTTTATTTAATTACAGTATCTTAATTCTATTGTCACTTTATCGGACATATTTTTATTTTCTGTCATTTCCTTGAAAATGTTAATATTAGGTGCAACAAGTGAAGCCTGATGTGCTTCTGGGATTGTCTGCCGTTGGTGGATTGTTCACAAAGGAGGTATTAAGCACTTGTCTCCTTAGTATTTTCTTTTCAAGTGATTACGAACCGACTGTTTTTTCAGATATTTGTGCCCGAAAATTTATTAGAATTCTAGCGATTCGAGCACTATAAGTACTACCTGCAATGGATGGAGAAAGAGGGGAAAAGAGAAATGGAAGATTTCCATTTCCATATCTTTTACCTTTTGTTTTATGCAAACATGGGTCATATTCTGTGGAGCCTCCATGGGACTTAAAAAGATGCTGCTGAAAATAGAAACATAAGATAGTGAACAAAATAAGTAAAAAAGATGATGTAGAATAGGACAAATCTAAATGAAATAAAATGTAACTGAATTGGTTATTTTGTGCATAGTTTAGGATTTAAGAAATAAATGTTACCAATCACCCAAATGTGAAACTTTGTGAAATTTACTCTTCTTATACAACTTGTGTTTAGGTATTAGAGGCTCTTAAAGGATCAACAGCTACAAGACCGGCTATTTTTGCCATGTCTAATCCTACAACAAATGGTACAGTTGAATAATCTTATGGATTTCTCTACCTATGCATAGGTCACAAATCTCGCCCTTCAGCGGCTTGCTAATTCTTAGAATTTTTTTCATGTAGCCGAGTGCACTCCTGAACAAGCATTCTCAATCTTGGGTGAAAACGTCATATTTGCGAGTGGAAGCCCATTCAAGGATGTTGATTTTGGTATGTAAAATATTTGTCATATGCTTTAATACTTTTCTCTTCTGTTTTAAGCTTCTAAAACAAAAGGTATGTTTCTAAAAAAATTAAGCGCAAGAATATCATTCTCGGATCTGTTTTGTAAAAGTTGTTGGAAGAATGAGTAAAAGTTTGAATACAGGAAATTTTTGGATGCATTCAGCATGAAATTATGTTCTTGAAACTAGCGAGATTGGGAGGCACTTTTAAACGTCTACTTAGCTTGAACATCCTGTTTCAAACAACATCCGTTTTATTAATCCCTATCTGTTTTCATTATGCATCCATAATTTGAGAAATTATTTTTGCAAAAATGTTACTTCTGGGTGAAATTTCTTTCTTAATAAGCGAAAACAAATCAAGATAGAGACTTTAGTCAGTTATATTATCTTCATAAGGCTAACAATAACAATTTTAATAGTAACTATAACACGACTTGTCTTTTTGTCTATTTTTATGAGTTCAAATATATTAAATGTTAGGTTAGAAACTACGGACATCCACAATGGTAAGATATTGTCCACTTTGTGCATAAGCTTCTCATGACTTTGATTATGGTTTATCCAAAAGACTTCGTACCAATGGAGATAGTATTTCTTACTTATGAACCCATGATCTTCCTCTTAGTTGGCCAACGTGGGACTCTCTCCCAACAATCCTCAACATGTTCTTTTGTTTACGTTCTTTTAGAAATTACTCTAATATAATTATAATATTCTCCAGGGAATGGTCATATTGGCCACTGCAACCAAGGAAACAACATGTATCTTTTCCCAGGGTTAGTTTGCCAAATTGCACATTATAATGGCGATAAAGAGAATATTTTATGATACTCTAGGTTTGGTTTATGATATGTGTGGATGCATGTTTGTGTAGTATTGGGCTCGGTACGCTTCTATCTGGCGCTCCTATTGTATCTGATGGCATGCTGCAGGCTGCTGCTGAGTGGTAAGGCTTCTGTTCTTTCAAGTTTTTGTAGATCACATTTTGTTTATGCAAATTTTAGAGCAAACAAAATAATGCAATCTTACAATGTATGACAAATGGCAACTACAAGATATAATCTGAACTTTCTCATTCAATTATTAACAGAACAGCTTCTTACAATAATGATTCTTTGTCATTCCATTTGTGACAACAGCCTTGCTGCATATATGACTGAAGATGAAGTCCACGAAGGCATTATTTATCCATCAATTTCTAGGTAAGTCATCATCTTAATTTGATGTTTAAATACTTCTCTTTGATTGAGATGAGAAAGTGAGAAGCTTCATGAGCTTGTTTTTGTTTGTAGCATCCGTGATATTACCAAGGAAATTGCAGCAGCTGTTATTATGGAAGCCATAGAAGAGGATCTTGTCGAAGGATACCGTGGTGTCGATGCTCGAGAACTCCGAAAATTTAGCAAGGTAGATTATATTCTCAAACTTTCTCAATCCTATTTATAGCAAAAGAACAGTAATCATAGATGCTCCATGCATGCTTATACTTTTGATCTCTTAAAAATACTAAAAACGTTTTTTTTTTTTTTTTTTTTTTTTTTTTTTTTTTTTTTTTTTTTTTTTTTTTTTTT
>NC_036640.1:12536992-12618419 GCF_002806865.2 Cucurbita pepo subsp. pepo
TTTTTTTTTTTTTTTTTTTTTTTTTTTTTTTTTTTTTTTTTTTTTTTTTTTTTTTTTTTTTTTTTTTTGTATTCTTCCATGAAGTTAAAGCGGTTGTTAAAAAACTCAACCTAAACTTAGCTCAATTGATTATGACATATGCTCTCCCGACAATTAGATTAGAGGTTCTGAACCTCAACTGATTATGACATAGGCTCTCTCGACAAATTGATTAGAAAGATTATTAAATAACAAAATGAGGTGTAATGGTCTTTCTTTTTTAGTTCAATAATTATGGAGTGGATGATTGAACCATGGATCAATATCTGTTGTTGTATCCAATAAAGATTTGTGTCTAATGACTTGTTTGACTGTATGATTTTTATAATATAATGTATATTATAAGTCAATAATATCTAATCTTATTTTCATGATTTTAATTTTCAGGAACAAATTTTGGAGTTCGTGAAAAACAACATGTGGAGTCCAGAATACCCGACACTTGTTTACAATCAAGATTAATCTACCTTTATTAGAACAAAATAGTTGTTTTATTTTATGTAACTATCTATATTGTAACACGTTTAAGTTTGCCATTCGAAATTGAAACTTCTCATACTTCTAAATTCTAATGTAAGTCAGTCATAAAGATCAAATTTGTTTATATTCACATTTCAGCAAATATTTTTTTTTGTTGGAGTTGGTATAATTCATATTTTATATATTATGTGTATTTGTCATATATATATATATACAAATATATATGCTTACAAATATTTCTTTTGGTTCTAAGTTACTAGACAATCTAATTATACTTCAATTTAGATAATTGTTTAACGTTTGGTTGAATTTTCACTGGTCTATCAAATAATTGTTTAACGTTTGGTTGAATTTTCACTGGTCTATCAAATAAATTTAATTAAAAATTAAATGTAAACTTTGAAAAATTTATTCATTAACAAGAGTATTACAAAATTTGATTAATTTAATTAAAAATTAAATGTAAACTTTAACAAGATTATCACAAAATTATCTTGGATTGTTTTTAATTTTAAACAACATATTTTCAATAAGAACATTTATGTCTAATAATAGTATTTAAATAAATCTGTATTATACTAAATTTATATTTAAAAGTGATTATATCAGTTATAAATATTTTTTTTTCTTATTGGGAATTAGGAAGATATTCTACTAATCTTTTAAAATGAGATATATTTTTAAGTGTTTCTTCAAAAATATATTTTGAATTAATCCAAGTTTTTATTTTTTTTTTATTTCTCAAATTATTAAGTGTTCTATTTAACCCATTATTTTAGCTATTTATGTTTTTTAAAATTATTATATTATCCATTCTACACATAATCGAAAATTTGTACCGGTGATTTTTTTTAATATATATATATATATTTATTTTTCTTTAATTAAAAGTCGAAATATTCACAATTTTGACCTAATTTTTATAAAATAGAAAAAGAATATCGACTACAGTAACGAGTTCGAACTTCGCACTTTCATAACCGGGAATAGGATATAGCCTTAGTAAGCTCTGAATCCCCTCTCATGGAGCTACGGACCTGACCGGAGAAGCTTCGACGGAATGAATGGCACTTGCAGCACCGTCTTCCAGCTCTGGCAGAGCCCTCCGACTAAACGCCTTATCATCCGAAGCTTCAATGTTTCCTATGGTTCTGGTCCTTTTTCTTGCTCTCCCGTACTTGATTAGTTTGCTCAGGAGGATGATTAACTTTTGTATCTCTTTCACTGCTTTCGTATGGTTGAAATTGAAGCTGATAGACGTGGCTTTGCTCAATCGCCGCCATTTCTTAGTTTCTTGAATGATACTTTGGCTTTTGTTCGAAATCTGTTTTCTTACTTCATTTTGAAGTCAATTTTGCGGCTTGTTGATTAGGAACAAGTAGCAAGATAGAAAATATCATTGTCTTCTTTTGAAAATTAGAATGCTAGTGAGTTTAGTACTTTTTATTTCCATTCTTCTGATGTATTCGCTGTATTGATTTCATTTCATTATCTTCTCCTACTCATTTTAACGGTAGTTGCTTTCTTTAGAATCTCTTCGCACTTCTTTTTTGTTGCTGATTTCTGATAGTTTCTATTTGTGTTCTTCTTAAGCAGGTATGCATGTGATTAGGAGTTCTAGGATTTATCCAAATCAATGCTTCCACAGGTCGATTCAAACTGAAACATATAACGTTGTCAATGGAAGTTATATACCGAAAACTGAAACAAAAGATGAAAATGAAGTGAAGGTATTTGGTTCTGTTTTCTTTTACTTTAATTCGGAGGTTGTGCCGTCATACATCTTAATTTGATGCAAATGAAATATGTTACCTGTTATAAACGGAAATGGAAAAACTTGAGTTCAATCGAGTTTCACTTCACTTCTAGGAAACAAGATTTTTTACATTATTTTGAAGGTTTGACCTTAAACTGAAATTGATTTTGTTCATTAGAATGCTCAACTTCTCATTTGTTTCACATGCTTTGACCTATTTGCATGCCATACTATCTCTTTCGCGATCCATATTGGATAGTTTTTACGTTACTTCACGTTTAGCTCTTCTGCCGTGGTATTTTACTCGACCGTAATTGACAGAATATAGCTACTGTCTCATGTCCTGGTTCCAGGAAAAAGATAAACCATCAAAGAATCTTGAGAGCGTGGGTGCATTTCAGAAGCTGCCCATGGTGATGCCATCTATTGATATTTTCCAGTCTGCACTAAAGAAGGCCAAGAGGGTTAGCCCTACAAAGGGTACTTTTAGTAGCATGCAGTTCTGTTTCAGTGTTTGCTTGGCTGGTCTTGTGATCTGATTTGGATGAAAGCGGACTTGAATCACTTTCTGCTTATGTTGATTTTCTTGTATCCATCTTCAGGAATAGCCAATATTGCAAAGAGGGAGCGAAATAGGGGTGCTAAGCAGCTCGATACACTGATGAAAGTTTGTTCTTATCCCAAATATCAATCCACTTTTATATACGATATAAAAGAATTACTCTAGTGCACTGTAATTGTAAATGAAATATTGTAAAGCTTATCGCGACATCTTGTTTCCTTTGTTAGGAGTTGGCAGTTCCCTTAAGAACGTACCTAGAAGAGTTTCCAAAGAAAGAATATCTTCACCCTTATGAATGTTCTCTCATTGAGTTGACACTTGGAGATGGAAAGTATGAAGAGGTATATTATGAAGCAATACTATCTATCCACTTTTTGCGGCATAAATGTGTTATTATGGACTTCACTCATTATAAGGCCTCTTTAGAATTTGCATATGAAAGTCTTGGCACAATAGTTTTAAGTTTTGTAAGACTGGAAATCTATTTTGGAAATCACATTTTAATATGTTTCTTGATTGCTTGTGTGAAAAAAATTGTTATTTTGTGCCATGTTAATGAGTTCTTGAAATTACTTAAACGTTAAACCCTAATCTTTTGAGATTTACATGCGATTCTATGACATAATACTTCCATGGCAAACATTCTTGTGAAGGATCATCAGTCAGTAATGTTTCTTCATTTAACAGGTCTTGAGAAAGGTTGATAATCTAAGGAAGAAAGTGGTATCTGTAGGGAAGGAGCATGCTTCTCTCTGTGCGAAGGTTAGGATTTTTTTTTAATTTTGTAGTCTTATCAATTGATAGTTATTGGTTCCTTCTCTGTTTTCCTCTGTTAAATTGTAAGGATCAGATATAAATTTCATCACTTCTTAACATAGAAATGTGTTAAAGAAGCACTCATACTCTTGGGAACTTTAAGGTCTACTTTCATTTTGGCTATGTGACTTAAAAGAATGTGGTAAAATTTTTTTTTTTTTTTTTTCTTTTGTTAAGAGAGTAAAATTTCGAGTTGGCGAATCAAAATGTAGCTTAAAAATCTGTCTTTTGACTTACCTCGATTAGTTTTCTAGTGACTACCCACCACATACACGCACAACAACGAAAAGAAAATTTTATTTAGTTAACGTAATTTTAATCGGGACTGTACTTCAATGTTCTTTTTACAGTCCACATCAAAGCGGGATGCAGAGGAAAGCCTTAGTGTGGTTAGTTCTCTCCTTAATGAGGTGGCATTCTGTTCAAATATGTGAAATCATTACCCATGATGTTATTTCAAATGCAGGGTATGAAGAAAGTAGAAGAAGTCTATATTCATCAAGCGAAAGCTGTTGATGATCTGTTACAGATTGCAAAGGTATTATTTATTTTTATCTTTTAAATTCTGCTATGATTAATTGAATATCGTATTTATGGGGCAATTCCGTACCGTTCCCCCTTGTAATTATCATTGTATTGAAACTCTGATTTAAATGCCTGAAGGTGTAGTTTCTTAGCATCTTTCCTTCTAATCAATATCACTTTGACATTACCCTTTTTCATGTAACGACATCTTGGATCTTTTAATATGCTTTTTGGAGCCAACGAGCACGTTTTCTTGCTTAAGGTCATCTAAATCTGTCAGCTACTTAACACATGGAACCTACATTTATTTACAATGATGTTGGATATGTACAAATTGTCAGACTTTACGGGCAATGCCAGTTGTAGACTTGGATAAACCAACCCTTTGTCTTGTTGGAGCCCCAAATGTTGGGAAGTCGTCTTTGGTTCGAATCCTCTCTACTGGGAAGCCTGAGGTGTGTACATATTTACTATTATGGTTAAGATCACTTTTGTCATGTTTAAAAACATTCTAAAACACGCCTTTAATCATTCAAAATCAATTTAATGTTTGATGTTACAGTTTTAAACACAATTTTCTTACCACCAAAATTGATCTTGAATGATTAAAAACATGTTGAAAAATTGATTTTAACTAGTTAAAAATCATTTCTAAACCTGATGCGATCTACAAAGACTGCTGGAGAGAATGACAGTCCTGATGGATTTTCTTGCTAATATTGTTTTCCATTAGATCTGTAATTACCCATTCACTACACGAGGAATACTGATGGGTCATATAGTCCTAAACTACCAGCATTTTCAGGTGATAATTTACCCTTGAATACGTGGATTTAATTCTCCCTTTTTCCCCTCTCAATTCAATTTATTCTTTTCTGCAATCTGATTGCAGGTAACAGATACTCCTGGCCTTCTGAAAAGATCTGATGGTAATTGCACTTAATGCTTTGGCTATCTTCATTCAGAGAATTATAATTTCAGTTCTTTCTAATCCAAGCTATGAATTGAAGTGCCCGTCCCGTGTCATCTCTTCTATGTCCCATTAAATGAGTCAAATGTCTATAACGTCCGAAATAGGGTACTCCAAATTTATGAAAATGATATCAATATCGTGTCGGTGTTGGATTTTTTTAGGAAAAGTCATGGAAAACTGTATGAATTGAAAAATTAAATTTAACACCTGAAATTATCCATATAAATGGTTAGTGTTCATATTTATACTATCAACATTATGTCTGTATTTCTAGTATTTCTTGAGACTTTTGACATAGTGCTGATCTTTCCTCGACATCTCAAGAAAAGAAATTTACCTGACAGTATTATAAATGTCTATTTGGTACATAACTTTCCTCTGGAACTGCAGATGACAGAAACAATTTGGAGAAGTTGACACTTGCTGTTTTGTCGCATCTTCCAACGGCAGTGCTATTTGTACATGATCTCTCTGGAGAATGTGGCACTTCACCTTCCGATCAGGTATCACCGGCCTATCATCATTTTCAATTGCAATATAATACCTCTAATAGAACATTATCATTGCAATTTTATGGGGGTTTTTTGGTTCAACGACACGTGGGAGTCTGAGAATTCAAATATTTGATCTCTTTGACGAAGATATATATCTTAACTAATTGAGTCAGGTTCGGGTTGATAGTGAAATTTGATGGTTAAACTAATGTGTAAATGCTAATGTTATTCACGAATTTGACATGAATTACATCTCCGAGAAGAAATCCAACCAAACGGACGACAGTAACCGATCAGAACTGGTCAAATATGTCGGTCTTTTCCACCCTAATCTGCATTCTATATTGTACAGTTGGCCATCTACAAAGAAATGAAGGAAAGATATGGCAACCATCTGTGGCTCAATGTCGTCTCCAAATGTGATCTTCTGAAAGAGTCTCCTGTAATCTTCAGCACTGAAAGCTATGATCATGACGATATTGAACTAGAACGGTACAGGCGATTGGGACCTGATGGAGCCTTGCTGGTATCGGTCAAGAGCGACGTAGGACTCATCGAGGTAATTGTTGCAAACCTTTTTGTAACCACCCAGATCCACCGCTAGCAGATATTGTCCTCTTTGGGCTTTCCCTTTCGGGCTTGCCCTCAAGGCTTTAAAACGCGTTTTGGCTCTGACACATCGTTTGACAATACGTGTTTTAAAGCCTTGAGGGAAAGCCCGAAAGGGAAAGCCCAAAGAAAACAATATCTGCTAGCTGTGGATCTGGGTCGTTACACTTTTCCTCTTGTTTACTTGCAGTTCTTATCTAACCCGAGTTTTTATTACAGTTATTATCGTGTTCTAAAATACCGCAGTCTACACGAATTGATTCACATGAGTATTCTTACAACTATGATTCTAGTTTCGATACAAATTTTCCTTATTACATGCCATCTTTGCAGTTGAAAGAAAGAGTACATGAAATGCTGGTTTCTCAAATGACTCGAATCAAAACAAAAGGTGACCACGGAAACACAACTTCCATCGGTACTTCTGACCTCATAGCATCCGAAAATCAGCACTTTGATAGCGAAATCAGACTTTCAAATTTGGAAGACTCGAAACACCAGTAATCATGTCACGATGTTCAAGTCAGGAACCCAAAACTATCATTACCTGCCTCGTCCCCTCGTGGTATTATTCTCCATCGAGGAAACGACATGGACAGCGTTCGCGTAATTTAAAGTCGTCGTAGACTTGTAAGCCATACGCTGTGGGATTTTCATTTAGAGTTGTCAATTATTATTTATCATTGCTTATTCTTGAACATAAGAGGGCTCTTTACTGAGTTCATCTGAAAGAAAAGAAAATTTTGATTTCAGTAAGCTCGAGACCGAAGAATCGTCAGACTAGAGATTCGATAATGATTTTCACGTAAATATAACAAAATATGGTGAAATAATGTATAAATTTGGTAAATTTAATTTAATTTAAAATAAGTTAAAAATGGTAATTTAGGGTTTGAGATGACATTTAAAATAATTAATTTCCACATAACAGTCGAATTATATTTAATTTGGATCCAAACGCCCTTAGAATTTACTCAAAGAAGAACCAACGGAGAAAATTAAAGAAGACCACCGTAGCCGTTGTAATTACGTGACCTCTAAAATTACACACAAAAATTTAAAAATAAAAAATAAAAGTGAAATTACATAAGTACCCCTATACCGGCCGTAAACACCATTTAACGTGCTCATTCTCACGGTCAATCCCCTACCTATTTAAGCATTCACTATCTCTTCGTTTAATGCCGCGTTTTCCCTCCTCTTCTTCAGATCTCTTTCTCTCTCCTTGGCGCGCTCCGTTTTCAACTGTAAGATTCTTTGATCTCCTCTCTTTTATCTCGGAACTTACTCGATTGCACTACTTCTTGTTTGATCTCTGCATTGCCGTCGTGTTTTCGCTTGAACGTTGTTGATTTCCTTCGTTTTGTCGATTCCGCTTGGATCCAGACGTATTTTTCCTTTGGCCTTTTGAAATCGTGTGGTGAATAGAGAAATTTGAGTTCCTGAGTGTTTTCTTGTGTTTTTTATTCTGAAACTAGTTCGTTTGGAGTTTACTCGCTTAGATCTGGCTTTGAAAAATTTTACCGCCATTTTTTCTGGTAGGCAAAGAACAGAGAATTGTAAATGAACTGCGAAGTCTTTATTTCTTGGCTTGCATTTTCTTTGGCTTATTTGTTCTCTAAAGGATGCCGATGTTTTTCTTTTTCCTTTTTGCCTGTATCTTCATTGACAGTGTTATTAGCGTTATGAATGTTTTGAAGTTGTACATGCCGTTATTTCTGTATCCTAAATGGATGACCACGTTCAGGCAATTTGGATCTGCAGATATTCGATCAAAGCTGATGTTCATATTAATGTTTGGAAGATTTCAGTTTCCCTGTGTTAGAGAATTTAGAGAATTAAGTAGATTAACATTTTATACATTCAGCCTAGTGTTCTTCGACTTATCGTTAACTTTCATAGCATGAAAATCACATTACGTTCTTTATCTTACCTATTCTCTACTCCTTGCTTGAGTGTTCAAACCTGGTTTTGACATATTTTTATCTGGCTTTTGTGTAGATAGTCAGTTCATTTTTAAATCAGTGTCATGGGGACTGTCGCTGATGTTGCTCCAATTAAGGTAAGGTTTGACCACGTTTTTACTTCATATATTGAGGAAAGTGATGTCAATTGAAAGATCAGAGAATCTCCATCGTAGGATTTTCCTGGACACTAGTTTTGTTGGGGATGTTTGTCTTTGCTTCCTTCTTGAATGAACTATTTGATCCTGAAGTCTTGGTACATGGTTAAAATGCAATTACAGGACACTAAAGGAAGCTTAGTTAATAAGAAGCCCACAGTTGTCTTTGTTTTAGGTGAGTATACTTTTCAAAGATTAAATAAATTCATAGGCTCTCTTCTTTTCTAGATTCCTTATGAGATGAACCGACATTTCTTTTTATGCTAAATTTCGTCTGGTACTAAGCTGTAGTTGGATTTTATAATTACCAGGTGGGCCAGGTAGTGGCAAGGGTACTCAATGTTCAAATATCATTGAACACTTCGGGTACACTCATCTTAGTGCTGGGGATCTTCTCCGAGCAGAGATCAAATCTGGTTCAGAGAATGGGTATGAATACTCCCCTTTCATATAATATCTTCTAAATCTCACTACTTCTTTCCTTTCTACAACTTTTTACATTGTCGCAACTTGACCATTTACAAATATGTAGTATCTGCTGATCCTACCATTTTCTTTTCTTAGCACGATGATTCAAAACATGATTAAAGAAGGGAAGATTGTTCCTTCCGAGGTCACCATAAAGCTTCTTCAACGAGCAATGGAGAAAAGTGGTAATGACAAATTTCTTATTGATGGATTCCCTCGTAACGAAGAAAATCGTGCTGCATTTGAAGCTGTTGTAAGCCATTTCTCTCTTTTCTCTGGCCATTGTTTTCTTAAAAATCAATATCCATTCTGTACAATTGATTTTTGAGGTTGTACAATCCAAGGCAGTGCTTGATTCAACTGTATGATTGATGTTTTGCAGACAGGCATTGAACCATCTGTTGTCCTGTTCTTTGATTGTCTTGAGGAGGAGATGGAGAGGCGCCTGTTGAGTAGGAATGAGGTTTGAAGGGATAAATTTCTCTTTGTTCTTCGAAAATTTAATTTCACGCTATGAATTGCCTTTATGGATATAATAATTCAGGGTAGAGTGGACGACAACATCGAAACAATTAGGAAGCGATTCAAGGTTTTCTTGGAGTCTAGTATTCCTGTGATTCGTTACTATGAATCCAAAGGGAAAGTTCGGAAGGTGTTGATTCTCTCTCTCCAGACTTCAATACTTTCTGGCATCTTTTATTTTTAATTATCTTTTTAATTTTAGATCTTGAATCATGTTCTACTCTTCTTAGATTGACGCTACTAGGCCTGTTAAGGAGGTTTTTGAATCTGTTAAAGCCATTTTTGCTCCAAAAAGTAAACAGGTAAGTTTTGTTGATATGCTTTAATTTTTATTTTCTTTAACACGTCTTGCAGTTTCTTAATAGAAAATTTGGAACCCAGCCTTAGTTATGCGGATGAGAAAGCCCATCAAGTTTGGATTGTAGGAAAATGTAGGAATTTGGCCTTTTCAAAATCTTAACCATGAGGAAGAACTAAACTCACTCTTAGGGTCCGTTTATTTTTTAGGGAATTTGAATTTCCAATATCTTGACGTGCCTGGTATTTAGATGTCATGTCTGGGAATTTGAACTAAACATATTAGATTGTTGCCTTGTAATTGCCTTTTGACCTTGTGGCTAGTGAACAGAAACCATACATGCGATTCATTAGAGATCAGTGGAAGTTAATTGTCGTAATGTGGCTGTTAATTTCATGACATTTAAATACAAAGACATGGTTGGAAAGTTTGTTTTGATTTCTAAACTATACATACGTGACAGCCAAATTGATCCACACATGTAGTTTTCGCTTTTGCTACATTCTGGCCTACCATTCCTCATTACTGGTACTGATGCTGCTGTGGTTTGCCTTGTTGCAGGTTCACTGAAGATGAACTGCCCGGTAGCTCTTCGTTGATATCTCCTTTGAGGTAACACTGTAATCACAAACCTCGCAGATGAGTTCATCTTTTGTCACAAACTATTATATTAGTTTATCAACGAGTTTGTCTAATAACCCATAGTGGTGGAAATGGTTTGTCACAAACTATCAACTTTTTCATCATTTCAAGTTTTCCCAATGTTAACATTTGGCTAGCTTCATTCAACTCCATGTTTCTAATTTCTTTCCTTATGCTATTGGTAGGTATTGATTATGCTGGCTGCATCAGAGTTGGATGTTTAGGTTCTATTCTATACAAAGGAGTTAACCATATTCTTATTATTGTTATCGTACTTTATTACTAAGTTTTGTCGTGTGCATCTTACAAAAGAGGTCTCTGTCTCTAAATTTTTCATATTGAGAGTGTATCCGTTCATTTAAATAATAAAAGCAAGCCTTGCTTCCATTTATCTTTTATTAACAGTGTCTCATTCCATGCATCGCCCCACCCCATCCCCTTCGCTAATGTTAAAGCTAGATATAACTTCAGCCACTTTTTGGCAGCTTCTTTACACATTTTCAAAGAAAAGGATTTGCCTGTAGACGAGGAAGGGGAGAAATTGATCGTTGCAGCTAAGGTTGTAAGAGCTCTAACTCGTTGCTAAATCTTAGTTCTGCATCTAATACGTTTTTTAATGTTAAAATTGAAAATTGATGATTTATTGAACACGAAATTCAACTTTTTGTAATAGATTCTTTGGGTATAAAAAATGTGAATATGTGAACCTATTAATCAATTAAAAGATTGAAAACCTATTAGACATGTTTTATAGAAATTCAATGAAATAACTTGTAATTTAACCAAATATGCACCCTAAATTCTCATTACATAGACAACATTGGTAAAAAAAAAAAAAAAACAGGGTTTGTAGATAGTACAAGAAAAACCAATTTGTGTAGAGAGGATAGATAATTACGAAATCTTAATACCCTACCTTCATTGCAAAAGCCTAGATTAGGGGATACCATTCTCCTTCTTTACCAACTTCTACTAATCTTCTTTAGACTAAGTTTTGCCTCAAATATTATATTTATCTGTTTAAACTATTTATCTTGACTAATCTTCTTTGTTAGAGTACTTTACCTATATGATTCTCAACAACCAATCTCTACGTGACCATGTCATTGAATTTAACTATTTCATTGTTTAGCATCCAAAAGACCTCCAATATTTTTTTTAATGGTATAACATTTGTTTACTTTTTAATATAGGCTTTTCATAATTTTACTTTAGTCAAAGAGTTTTGAAAGCTAATTCTCAGCACTTATATACTCAAAATCTTTAATTTTGTTAGAAAACAAAACCAATGGCTAGGAATTTGTCACCTGAACGTTAAACTTGGGGATGACGCAGTTTGCATCTTGAGCTTTTCAAATTGGTTGCTTTCGACCACAAATGTACGGCCATAAGGGCATACGTCCACGTCAGCAGCTTTGTGATTGGGGACAGCAAGCACAGATACCACGTGGATGTGAGAGGTCTGGATGCCAGCGCGGCAGATCCTAGACGTAGGTGAAAGATGGATTCAGGAGTTGTGAGATGAGTCAGATGGACCACGTCAGCAACATCTTCTTCTCTTTCGAGAGATTTTTGATACAGAGCGTCGGAAGATTTGTCCAGTGTGCCGTAGATGTAATCCTAAAAGGGCATAAATAGTGAGTAGTTGGTTCGGAATTGGGTGTGATGCAACGAGCGAAACCTGTAATTGTTTTTTACTCTCAATTTTCTTTCCCAATGATCAAAAATAAAATTCAAGAGAAAATATATTTAATAACATTTTAATTCTTCACCTTTAAATTTATAATCTTCTTTTCTTTTTCTTTTTCTTTTTTAAGAAAAGAATCAAACAATTTATAGAAAGTAAAGCAACATAGTTTCATGGAACCATGAATATATAATATCCACTACTTGTTTAAGAACATGGATTAATTTAACATTTGTTTAAATTACCTTTAACATTCAAAATCACTACAATATCCGTTTTTAGTCATTTAAAATAATTTTTTTATTGTATGAAAATCTTTTTTAAAAGTGTATAGTCCAACAATATGTTGATTTTTAATTATTAAAAAAAATGTTCCAAAAATGATTTTAAACCTTAAAAAAAATGCGATTTTATAATTTATCATAATAAGTAACATCAGAGTTTTATAATCAATCTCCACCATTTGATTAAAAACTTCCGACCCCAAGCTCATCTCAAGTAAGGATTGATCAAAATCCTAATTTGTGCTAGAAACTTGACCACTATTTACCTAAGACTTTAAACTAGTTCTAGTTATTTTTACTCTTTCAATCAAAATAATACTTTAAAAACCCAACTAATATTATTTTCTAAAACAAAGCTTAACATGATATGATAAACTAACCTTCCAGCAGACATATTAATTTTCATTCATATATAATTATTATTAAAAAAAAAAAAAAAGGAGTAAATGGAAATTAAAATGAGAGCATAAAGAGAGACTTACGATGGAGTATAGATGAGGAACTTGAGAAGAGGAAAGAGAGTGAAGAGGCGATTAGGGACGAACTCAAAGTTGCAATGCCCCATACTATAGTTCATGAAGTCGATGTAAGTAATATAAACAACACAAGCTGCCACAGATATTGTTCCACTCACCACTGTCATCGTCACAGGTGTGAAAAAGTGTATGAAATATGCTATAATTCCTCTGCAAATGGATGAATCACAGCTGCCATAACCATACAGATCCAATTCTTAGCCATTTCATGAGAATTTTCTTTTGAATAATTTAATCTCAACCTTTTGTAAATTACGTTTCAAAATATAGAACTAAAACAAATATCTTTCTAAAACATTTCCTTGACAAATTGTTTAAGATTTCAAAACTGATAAGTAAACAAACAGTTAAAAAAGATTCCAATGTCTTTCTAGAGAAAGTAAAAAATTCATCAATAAAATTGTGAAGAAACTCATCGTTTTCAAAAATTAAAAAAATGATGAAAGGACGCTTTTGTTGACATTGAGATTCAAGTTGGTTAGGAATATAGTAGACATGAAGTTGGAGTGTAGTTTCATTGCGATAAAAACAAATCTAAAAGTTTAGAAGATTGAACTTAGCAATTCAAAATTTTATGTATTAAATGGAAAGTCCATAAAGTAGTAGACCACGAGTAGATATGGCAGAAAACTTCCTACTGTTGTAAATAAAGCAAATGTTATTTTGGATAGGAATGACTTACATGTAAAAGGCTCTGTGACGACGGAGGCGTGGTGGTGAGAGTGATAGCGAGAACAGAGATAATGATGGTGCAGAGCTCTGTGAAACCAGTAATACAGAAACTCCACTGGACCTGCGTGTAGCAGAAATGTAATAACGCTTCCATCTGTCCTCCATAAAGGAAGATTTGAAGTTTTCGCAATAGCATTGCTGAGTATGTAAAACAACACTCCATTCAACAGTAGTTGGTCGTCCCTGTCCACAAAACACGCGTACCAAAGAAAAAAAATCATCACAGAAGTTGTATTTAATAATTTTCACAATAATTATGCTGAGACGGTGCGATGCAGAAAGATTACCAGTTTCGTTCTCTGTCGATTTGTTCGAACTCAACGCCCTTGTCGACGATCCGTGCAGTGCCTTTTGCAGATCGATAACAAGAATAAGAGAGCCACATTTGAATATGGATCATCCTCCACAGAAGAAGAGGAAAAATCAAAAGATATGAAATGTCTCTCTCTGTTTTGTCCTTCACCGTGTAATGGTAGATACTGTGAATCACACCAGGAGCCAAAACCAGATACTGCAGACAAAAGCATATACAATCTCTTTTCAACAAAATTCTGTCAAAAATGGACGTATAAGCACATAAATAAACATCTACAAGGCTACAATCTTGCTCGTGCCTAGATTTTTCTAATCGCGATTCCGTATCCCTCGAACACAAAAACTACCGAAAATCAAAAGATTAAACACTTATTTATAGCTGTGAATCATAAATAAATCAAGGTTTATCTTAGTGAAATATCTAATGTTCATATTAACAAACAGGTTATGTGCATGAGATTCGGTCCGCGCAGAACAATGAACATGAACGATCATCAATAAATCATTGTTTAATTTAGTGAAATATCTAATGTTCATTTTAACAAACAGATTATGTGCATGAGATTCGGTCCGCGTAGAACGATGAACGAGCATTAATAACAATGGCGGTGAGCGGAACATGAACGAAGCAAGAAGAAAACTAAGAGAAATAGACTCTGAAAGATACCTTAAAGCTTCCGAGAGGTTTCCATGGCCAATCAGTGAGAAAACCAGGCATGGAGGCCATTAATGCAGAAGCTCCAGTTCTTTCAATGTCTCCATTTTTCGTTTCTAAGCTCCTTTTATAGGGGAAACTATTCAAAGAGCCCATATTCAAATATTTACCGCCAAAGTGAATTACAATTTTCACTTTTATTATTTATTTATTTAATTTCATCGCTAACTTATTATTTATGATGCCATGATATACAGGGAAAATTGGAAATATTTATATTTTTTTGTTTCAGCCCTAATTTGATAATTATTACTTCTAATTTAATTATCTAATAAATGATAATAAATGATATTTATTTTATTATATCTAATATAGGAGGGGCGGATAATCATTTTTTATTCTTTTATTCAAACTTGAATTCTTTAAATATTACAATTGTTTTATATTATTTATTAACATAATATACCTAACATCTTAATATATATATATATATATATGTCATATAACCTCTAGGTTGAATAGACATCTCTGATTATAACAAACATTTTTCTTATTTATTTTAATATTTTTGACTCAAAAAGTAAATAAGAGCGTAACGAATATTAAAGCCTAAGGAGTCGGGCATTTGACCAAAGCAGTAACAATTCTTTCACAAACATGGGCATTAAATTGAACTACAAAAGTGACTAATATGTCTAGATTCATACATTACTGGTAGGCTCATATAGTGATATTCACCCACTGCTAATATTTTCCAAGGCAGAAACATATTATATAAATATATATATTAGAAAATTAATTAGACGATTACATGGAGCCACAGGTAGTGGGAGTGGTGAGAGGCTGAAAGCCGTGGCGAAGGGCTGCCTTCCAGACTCGGTCGATGTTGGACATTGTGTACCCACACTCGTGCTCCGTCCACCCTTCCACCGCGTGCACCACACCAGCAATCCGCCATGCACTCATCACTCTTCTCGGCAACCAGTTCTGCAATTATTCATCTTTTTAAATTAATCTTTATTGTTAATATTAATATTGTAACTAACCACTCAAACTTTCTTTTGGGTTTATTCTAGAGATTTTTAAAACGTATTTGCTAGATAAAGGTGTTTTCGTTCTCCTCCAACCAACATAGGATCTCACAATCTATCCTTTCAGGGTCGAGTGTCCTCCCACTCGTTCCTTTCTCCAATTAACGTGGGACCCCACCAAATCCACCCCATTCAGAGTCCAGCGTTTTTACTGGCACACCTTCTCGTGTCTACCCCTGTGGGGAATAGCCTCTTCGCTGACACATCACTCGGTGTCTAGCTCTGATACCATTTGTAACTGCCCAACTTTCTCCGCTAGTAGATATTATTCTCTTTGGTCTTTTCCTTTTGAGATCCCCCAAGGTTTTTAGAACGTCTCCTATGGAGAGGTTTCCACGCTCTCATAAATGGTGTTTTAATTTTTCTCCCCAATCGACGTGAATCCCACGACTAGAACTAGGTTTTAATATTCTTTTAACCATCCTATATAGAGCAAATTTGTGAAGAGTGTGTACCTCGCAAGAGTGCACATTCTCAATAGAAGGAGGAGCCTCCATTGAAGGAGTGCAGTGGTAAAAGCAGTCTTTGCGTACAATCTTTGGAGGTAACTGTGAGAAGGGAATGAAAGTCGCTCCTTTTGGTGCCTTCAATTGTTCTTCAGCTGTCACTCCATCTCCCACTAACCATATCTGCATCAAATTTTTTGGTAAGATTTTAAAAAGAATGTAATGTTGTAAATAGGCGAAAAGATTGTAATTGAATTTGAAGTCACATTTTGAGAATAGCCTTTGGAAAGCACTGGATTGCTTTCAAACTTGGTGTTGAATGATTTGTTGAGCTTCCTGTATTCCTCTTCGTGCAAAACAGCGACCTGCACAAGCTTTCATGAGCTCGAAACTTTCACCTCACTTCATTAAATGATTCATTAAAATGCAGACCTGAATGCCTCTTTGGCACAGAGAATAAGAAAGGGCATAAGCCACTTTTGTGAGTTTGCCTCTCAACAGAACTTGGGTCGCATATTTGGGGATGCTATTCAGAACTACAGCCACAGCCAGGCTACTCCCATCCACCACCCTAACTCTTAACTTAGGGTTCCTTTGCACGTAAAGCCCTCCATACACGTTCAGCTCCTCTCCCTGCAATTTCTTCCAATTTCTTTGTTAGCATGATCTCCACATCTAAGTTGGAGTTGGAGTGAATAACGAATCATTCTTTATAAGGGTATAGAAATCTAGCAGACACGTTTTAAAACTTTGAACGAAAGTTTAAATAAGACAATATGTGCTAGCGGTAAGCTTAGACGGTTACAAGTTATTACCTGATTCAAGAGACCTAGAGTCAAGACTTTACAACCCTTTTGCTCTGCTTCTACTATGGCATCTTCAATCAAGCTGTTTATTGATTGGGTTTGCCATTTAAGGGAGTACTGCAAAGATAAGTTCAAAGCTTCATTCGTTAGAGACTAAACTAAACACAAACATGGAATCTAAGACTAAATTTTCCTTTCGGATTTTCCTATTATCAACAGTTTTCTTGAGAGGTAAGCAAACCAATAATAATTAGACAGCACATAAAATCATTGTTTGTGTCACCTGAACATTAAACTTCGGGATCGCCCATGTTTGCATCTTAAGCTTTTCAAATCGGTTCCTCTCAACGACAAATGTACGGCCATAAATCGAAGTCAACAACATTGACCCCATGGTGATGGGAGATAGGAGCCACGTATACCAAGTGGAGGTGTGGGGCCTGGAGGCCAACTCCGCAAATCCTAGCCGTAGATGATAGATGGATTCAGGAGTTGTGAGATGGGTGAGATGAACCACGTCAGCAACTTCTTCCTCTCTCCTCAGTGATCTTTCGTACAGAGTATCTGAAGATTTGTCGAGTGTAGCGTAAATGTAGTCATATAAGGGCATGAATAGGGAGTAGTTGGTCCGGAATTGAGTGTGATGCAGGGAATGAAACCTGTCATCACAAAAATATCACTTCTATTCCATTAAACTCTTTTAAATGAGAACTAGATCTATGACTATATAATGAAATAATTTATGCAAATCAAAATTAATAATCTATGATACACAAATAATGTAATTCTAATATCGAAAATTTTCCCCAAATGATCTTTGGAATTGTCAAACCACAAGGCATCGTGGGTCTCCTTCCACGTGGTCGTATTAATTGGTAGGCAGCTATATTATGCATGAAAAGCGACGGAAAGTTAAAAGGAGAAGAAAAGAAACGGACAAATATTTTGGAACCCATTTATGGATGTGTCAGGGTTTTCTGTCTCCTATTTAATGCATGCCAAACTTACACAGAAACGTAATTTCTTTTTCTTTTTCTTTTTTCTCCTTTAAATTTTATTCTTCCTTGTAGACTTTCCTTATCTACAATTGTGAGTATTTTTATTTTAAATCTTAAATTTATATAAATATGAATTTTAAATCTTTATGGCATAAAAGCTTGAACCACCCTTATCCTACATCTCATAATATAAATTTTGTTGGGAAATTCAAGATGAAAATTTAAAAATTATAAAACAAACATACAAAACAATAATAATAATCAAACCAATGTAATATTTTTTCATGATTAGAGTAGTTATGCATTCTTTTCTAAGTTTTTTGAGCTTAACAAAAGGAACAAACAGAAACATGTGAACTTATTGAAAATATTTTATTGATGACTCAACTAACAACCAAGTTCTTTTTATGTAATTGTCACGGAAATCATAAATACAATAAAAAAAATATTGAAAGAAAAAAAAGTTTTGCAACTGTAAGTCTATAATACAATATTTCGAAATATAAGATTTAAGATGAAATAACCATGGAACTTTTTTAAATCAATATAAAATTTCTATGTACACTCAACTAATATAAATTTCTATCTTAGATGATACTAATACTAAGGAGAAAAGGGTACACTCAACCTGCAATTTTTATTTTTTATTTTTTAGTTAAATTTTTTCCCATGTACTATTGTAGGCCACCCATTATTATTTTTGAGCTATAAAGCCCTGCATGAATGTTATAGTCGTTTCAATGTTAATAATGTTCACAAATCTTTCAAAAAGTATAGGAAATATTGAATGAAAATTGAAACGAAAAAGTGTGACAAGAAAAGTTTAGATCTCAATTTTAATGGGTAGTTGATAGGCCATTCTAGTTCTAATTTTCATCTAATATTTTAATTTTAAAATGTTAGGGAAATAATGTGAGTATTTATTATAATTGTAATTTAGCCAAAACTTTCTCGAGAAAGAGAGACTTACGATGGAGTGTATAGAAGATATTTGAGAGGTGGAAAGAGAGTGAACAGGCGATTGGGGATGATCTCGAAGTTGCAGTGCCCCATGTTGTTCATGAAATCAATGTATGTAAGGTATAAGACGTAGGCCGCTAAAGAAGCAGTTCCGGTGAACAATATCGTCAACATTGGAATGGCGAAGAGGATGAAATACGCTAGGTGCTCCGCAAAAGGATGAATCACAGCTGCCACATTTCCAAGCCAGAAGAAATCATGAGCCCACACCATCAGGCGAGACATTTGAAACTTAAATAACTACAGAAATGGAATTCAAAGCAAAAGCGAAGTTTAAGAGAAGGAAGAACAATGGCTTACAAGTGATTGGCTCCGTAACAATGGAGGAGTGGTGGTGAGAGTGGTAGCGAGAATAGAGATAATGATGGTGCAGAGCTCTGTGGAACCAATAATAAAGGAACTCCACTGGACCTGCGTGCAGCAGTAATGTAATAACCACTCCGTCTGTTCGCCATATAGGTAGGTTCTGAGCACTCGTCGTTAAATTAACTGCTATGTAAAACAAGACTCCATTCAACAAAATTTGATCGTCCCTATCCAGAAGTTAAACAACAAAAATCCAAAATCAGAACAAATAAACCGCTAATTCTTCGTGAAGTATCTTCTATTACTAGCGAATACTGACCAATTTCTTTCTCTATCGACTTGATCGAATTCGATGCCCTTGTCCACGATTCGAGCATTGCCTTTAGCAGTTCGATGACGAGAGAGAGATATCCATATCTGGTTATGAATCATTCTCCACAAAAGAAGCGGGATAATAACAAGACTGGAGATATCTCTCTCTGCTTCATCCTTTACCATGTACTGGTAGATGCTGTAGATAAATCCAGGAGCCAAAACCACGTACTGCAACCAAAAATTACACTGCGTCATTTCGATTGCTCCGTCGATGGAATTACAGATATACAGAACTCGCAAACACATTCAAAGTAATGCAGTAATTTCTCGTTGCAATGCATCTCTAAACAACGAAGAGAAAGCCTCAAAGTTAAAGTAAATCATCATCGATAAATCTCGATCATCATAAGTTCTCTTTAGCGGAATATTCTATCATCCATACGACATTTTCAAAAACAAATAATGAACAAGAGATTCGATCAAGCAGAGAAACATTGTGCGATAAAACTCCATGAACGACGGCAAGGGAGTTGCAGAATGGCGGAAAATAAAATCATGGAGACATACATAACGAAGCAAGAAGAGAAATAAGAAAAATCGGGCATGAAAGCTACCTTGAAGTTTCCAAGAGGCGTCCATGGCCAATCGGTGAGGATTCCAGGAGTGGAAGCCATGAATGCAGAAGCTCACGCTGCTACAGGATCTGTTCTGTTTTTGTGAAGATTGCCGAAACCACCTCTTGTACCTCTCTTATAATAGCAGAGTTACGTGCCTTTCTTTCTTCCCCAATTTCGTATTTGCCCCCTTAGTTTTTTATGTTTTCTAAAAGTGTCCCTCAAAACCTAGAAATTATAAAATTCGCCCCCTTAGTTTTTTATGTTTTCTAAAAGTGTCCCTCAAAACCTAGAAATTATAGAATTTGCCCACTAAGTCAGTCACGTCATGACAATTTTGCATGGTCCTCCACCTCTTTGGAATAACAGCATTATTGAATAATTTCTCCTCGTAAGTCATATTTAGGGTATAATTGGAAATGCACATTTATTTAAAAATAAATAAAAATAAAAAAATAAAAAAAATGTGCTCGTCTCTATAATATTTAAGAATTAGAGTGAGAATAAAAGTATTCGTTCATAAAAATGTCTATGTATTGGTATTTAATGTTCACGCCAAGATTTTAATGTTAATGTCGATGAAATATAAGTAAATTATCAACGTTGAAGAATATTCTAAAAAAATTTTTTTATGAACTTCGAACAATAAAAAATAAAGCATTTAAACTCTTAAATAAATAAAATAAATTATTAAATTAGATATTTTATATATTTGAAATTTTAAAAATTAATCACATTAAATTTAAAATTAAAATTTATGTTTAATAAAATTCTAATTTTATATTTATTAAAATTTTAATTTAATAAATTTTTAGTTTAAATTTATACATTCTAAGCTCGATTACATTGTAAATTTTTTTTTACCTTTTCGTTTGGATTGAGGGTTAATTTTATTAACTTTGGAGTGGAGGGGTAAAGGTAAAAATTAACTTTCCAACTACCCCAACGGGTAGGCTCCCAACTAAATGGTAAACAAAATTCATTAGACGGCGGATGAGTGGGACCTGCCCGAGCTGCCCAGCTCCTTTACGCCACCGGTCGGCGCTAGGCTTCAATTGTCAGTCCCTTATTATTCGTTTTTACAGGAACTTCGGATTAAAATGTGATAATGGTAAAAGTCAGTAAAATTGTAAACGTGTGAAGTTTGTCACCAGCCACGTGCCTCTCTCTCACTTCTCTCCTATTCAAAGCTATTGGAAAAAATGGAAGCAAAATACAAAATGGATTTATATTCATTATGGTTTAGGGCTACGTGGCATGGGTGACGTGACAAAATATATTAATTTTACATTCATTTAGGGCTACGTGGCATATCCCTCTTCACCTTATGCAATCACCATTTTATTTTCTCCTCAAAATTTTACCACGAGATAATAACCTAATCAAAAGGTGAAAAAAAAGTACTTTTTAACCGAGTTAAAAGTTATGTCGAGTTATTTCATTCGCATTGTCTTAGATTAATCGAATTTCATGAAATCTCGTACAAGAAATCGACAATTTTTATCAACGAACATGTCGTTAAAGTGTTTGTGGTTGTTATGAGTTTAAATCAACCTAAAATTTTCTCGAGGTGACCTCCTGTAGTGGTCCGTGCTTTTAATAAAGCGGAGCGGGACCAAATTCTCGTACTTGCTTAGTGTGTTGTTGCCCTGTCATAAGCTATCTTTATTGTTCTCTCTTGTGGGGCCCTCTAGCTATAAGCTACGGTAGCTCCAACTCAGCTCGACAAAGGAGATGAGCAAAGCAGCTAACGAGTTCAATACCGAGAGCAAAAGTTTACGTGATTATACGACGGTTGTGACTAAGGGGATGATATGTTTACGATGGTAATCTAACCTAACGTTTAAAAAAAAAAAAAACTTTTTGGTCTTTTATCACTTGTTATGTTTATGAAACAAAAATTTTAGTTGTGTCGAGTCACATCAATGAACCTATAATTGAGATAAAATTAATTCTCGACGGTCGAATAATTTCTACCTAGGTTTCATACTCGACCAAATTTTATGTCTAATCGACTTTAATGAAACGAGTGTAACGTTTTGGTTGGCATAGAACAGTCAACAGTCCACACGATCAGTTCCAAACCAACCAAACTCATAAATGCCCACAACTTCTACATCTAACTCTCACCTTTCAATTCAAATTCGATCTTATTTTGCTTTCGATTCAATTTCTCTTACAATAATGAGTATAGCCATCATATTATTTGGTTGATGACGTGTACCAAATTTCAATCGAGTTGGTAGAAGTTGATACGCTAAAATGCATCTTCGGAGGTGAATATAGTAAATATTTATGGTAACTTTAATTGAAGTAGGGTGGTTGTACACTTTTTACTTCATATGATATAGCGGCAAATTTGTACTAAAACGAGTAATAACTCAATGACGTGTTTATGTTTTGTTTAGTATATGTGAAATCGTATATCGGTTTGAGAGGTGAATGAGACGTTTCTTATAAAGGTGTGAAAACTTCTTTCTAATAGACAGTGTTTTAAAATTGTGAGGCTTACGACGATACCTAACTGACCAAAACGGACAATATCTACTGGCACTGGACCAGGTATCTCCGTTAGTTTAGTTTGCTAGGGAGAGGTTTCTACACTCTTATAAAAAATATTTCGTTTTCCTTTTTAATTTATGTGGGATCTCACAATCCACACCTCTTAGGGGCCAGTGTCCCCGTTGGCATACTGCTCGATATTTGGCTGTGATACCATTTACAACAGCTCGAGCTATCCACTAGTAGATATTGTCCGCTTTGGCTCGTTGCGTATCACCACCAAGCTCATAGTTTTGAAACATGTATGTTAGAGAGAGGTTTTCACACCCCTGTAAGAAATGTTTGGTTTTCTTCTTCAACCGACGTGGGATCTCACAAGCTGTTACAGATGGTATCGAAGCCAGACATTGCCAACGAGGACGGTAATGAAATTCAAACGTTTTTAATAAAATGATATCTTAAAAGATATCTCAAACGGTGTTTGTGATTGTGATGTTCACATGTGACGATTTGGCTAAAGAAAAAGGAATTCAAATTTATGCACATGGAATGTGGGGCTTGAATGGGAAAGACTTCTCAATTTATTTATTTATTTATTTATTTATTTTCTTTTTCGAAAACATTTTAATTATTCAAAAATAAATTCATTTCAAATAAAGTTAGGTGGCCATTTCCAAGAAATTTAATGAAGTTTTTTTTTTTTTTTTTTAAATTTTCTTTTTTAAAATGATTGTCTCGAAAAAAAACTCGATTAACTTAGGGCTCGGTTGAATTTAAACAAACGAAAATTTTTATGTATTGGGTTAGTTCTATAAACGATAATTATATTCGTATATTTATTTTATTTCATAATTATATTTTTAATAATTAATTATTCAACCACTTTTT
This sequence comes from Cucurbita pepo subsp. pepo, assembly GCF_002806865.2. Lineage (NCBI taxonomy): Eukaryota > Viridiplantae > Streptophyta > Magnoliopsida > Cucurbitales > Cucurbitaceae > Cucurbita > Cucurbita pepo. The sequence continues at coordinate 12,560,494 of NC_036640.1, forward strand.
AAAGATAAATTTTAATTATTTTAAAAGTAATTTTTAAAAATATTATTAAAATTGTGTATTATATTTTAATTAATAAATAACCATGACTATCAACTTCTATTTCTCATTCTTAATATTATTTAAAAATAAATAAATTACAAAGTAATATTATATTTTATTAAAAATAAAAATTTAAATAAATGCCGTAAACTAATCAAATTAAAAAAAATTATTAAATATTGAAAAGATTTATAGCTCGAACAGTTAGATTGAGTCTAACAAATGTTGTAATCCAATTATATATTTATGCTTTAACAATTGATGTGTAAAAATAATAAAGCGTAAATAATATTGCTTCCAACCATATAGAATATTAAGATTGTCGTTACCATTTATTATTTAAAAAGTATATTTAATTCATTTTTATGATAAANTTTTTTTTTTTTTTTTTTTTTTTTTTTTTTTTTTAATGAGTGGTAGTTGGGAATTTTTAAAGTAGAGAAATTTAAAGGCGTAAAATATATATATTTATTTTGACTAAATAAAATAAAATAAAAAAAGAAATAAACTTGATGCTAATGAAGATGGGCAGACGGTGGCATGCCCAACTACCTTGGGAGCAGGTGTTGACTATTGTGTAGGGATGATGCCCCAAAGACAAAGGGTTGGGTCCCTCTTTTAGGACGTGTTGGAGGCTACACACATGCATACCTGAGTCGTAATTAACATTTTAATAGGCCGAAAACTTTGTTAAAGGCTTGCCAACTAGACCTACTCGTGTCGAACGTTGCACCGTGCACTTGTGGTCCGTTTAGTCTTTCATGACATGCAACATGTCCACGACGTGTCATGTGTCACAATCGCACTCTTGTGGCTGCGAAATAGCGTTTGTGTGACGCTTATTCTAACTTGACAAACAAGTTAGATGTATGAAAATTGTAAGCTGCATACAATTTGGACGTATGATTGAGTCTTGGTTACGTTTGAGAGAGTGTTTTAGAAAACTGAGCGAGAAAATGTGTTGAAAACAATTTGCAAGAGGAAAGTAATAACCACAGTGTTAGATGAACACGATTCTCGACAATGGTTTGATATTGTCCACTTGAAGCATAAGCTCTCATGACTTTGTTATGGGCTTCCCCAAAAGGCCTCATACCATTGTGGAGAGTCGTCTTCATCTAACATGGTATCAGAGTCATGCCCTAAACTTAGTCATGTCAATAGAATCCTCAAATGTCGAACAAAGAACTCCAAAAGAAAAAGGAGTCGAGGCTCCTCGAAGGCATAGTAAAAAATGACTAAGACTCCAAAAGAAAAAGAGTTGAGGCTCGATTAAGGGGAGGCGTACTTTGTTCGAGGGGAGGTGTTGGATGAAAGTTCTACCTCGGCTAATTTAGGGAATGATCATGGGTTTATAATCAAAGCCATGAGAGTTTATGTTCAAAGTGGACAATATCATACCATTGTGAAGGGTCGTGTTCTATGATTCTAAACCCACGATCATTCCCTAAATTAGCCCATGTGGAACTTTCATCCAACACACAGCTTTGATAGCATCTAACCCGTGTAGAAATAATTGACGATTAGTCATATCCCTTATAGTATATTTTGAGACATTTTAGTTATGGAGGCTGTAGACATGATTTTGGTGAACGGTCTTGCACCTCCTACTACATGATAGGAATGATAGGAATAGTAAAGACATGACTATTCGGAACGGACATGCGGCCATAAACAACATGTCTTGGACAAGCATGACCGAACTATTTAACGCACGACTACATGCAACACGCCTTAAACAAGTATGGTCATGACACCATGAACTTGTCGGTTATCTCGACAACCAATTCAGCACACTTCTTTCGGTACAATCTTTCGAGAAAACTAAGAGAAAACTAAGAGAAGGGAATGAAAGTTGTTCCTTTTCGAGCTTTGCTTGTTCTTCAACGAACCATATCTGCATAAATTTATTTTTGAATTATTTTATTGTAATTTGAATAAAAATAATTAAAAAGAATATAATTATAAAGGCTCAAGATTAAATTCAAGCTTCTAGAAAGGTTAGAGAATTTTCCTTAATTAGCTCAATGTATCCCTTATAAAATCTCTTCAATCAAATTGTTTAATGGTTGCCGGTGAAGCAAGAACTGGACATGTATTAATTAAACTATATCTCAATATTCATAAATCAATATTATTTGTGAAAATGGACATGACTAAGCTATGGCTGTCGAATGAAAGTGATAGAAGATAACAAACCATATGGGTTATGTGGGCAGCTTTTGGGAATTTTTGGAAAATTAAGGGCTGTTTTTATAAATTAATAAAAATATTTATAAATTTTCTAAACTTTTAATAATATTATTAAACTTAAAAAATAATAAAAACAGCACAATTTTAACTTTTAAAGGGTTTAAAAAATACTTTTAAGATTTTAATTAATATTCTTAAACGTTATTTATAAATAAAATTTTATATAGTGAGCGGGTGGAGATTTGAGTCGGGTCGAGAACGAAGAATATAATTACTGTCTTAAACTTCGTTTATGTGATGTCCCACGTTGGTTGGGGAGGAGAACAAAACACCATTTATAAGGGTGTGGAAATCTTCTCATAGCAAAGACGTTTTAAAGCGTTGAGGGGAAGTGTGAAAGGGAAAGCTTAAAGAGGACAATATTCAGGTAAGCCCAAAGAGGACGATATTTAGGTAAGCCAAAAGAGGACGATATTCAGGTAAGCCCAAAGAGGGCGATATTCAGGTAAGCCCAAGGAGGACAATATCTGCTAGGGGAGGACGATATTCAGGTAAGTCAAAGGAGGACAATATCTGCTAGGAGAGGATGATATTCAGGTAAGTCCAAGGAGGACAATATTTGCTAGTAGAGGACGATATTCAGGTAAGTTCAAGGAGGACAAATCTGCTAGCGATGGATCTGGGTCGTTACAGTTTAATTAAAGAAAAAATATTTTTCCACTCTCTCGATCTTCGTTTAAACAGACATTAAATAAATATCTATAATGACTATGTTTTTTTGTTTTTTTTTTGAAGTAATTTTGATAGAACTTTCATTAAATATTTGTCCCCTGAAATTTATACTTTGGTGTGGCCCACTTTTGCAGCTGGAGCTCACCAGCTGGTTCCAAATATGCGACAATAGATCCACGTCAGCAGCATGGACACCATGGTGACGGGGTTCATCAACCACTGGTGCCACGTGGAGGAGTGAGGCTTGGAGGCCAGCGTGGCAAATCCTAGCTGTAGATGGTAGATGGATACGGGATTTGTGAGATGAGTCAGATGGAGAACGTCAGCAAAAGGGCTTAAAAGGGAGTCCAAACCCTAACATCATGGGCTCACATTTGGGCCGATCAAGCAAAGCCCAGCCCAGCTCCAGCAGCCGAAGCAGAGGTTTTGGCGGGAAACCAAAAATCACTCAACGGAGAGTACAAATGGAAGGCCGGTTCTTTACTCATCCGTCTCCGATGAAAGTCCGATGCTGATTATTGAGAACAAGTTTCAAGAGCTTCACTTCTGGTAAAGAATCACAATGCCTCCAAGGAAGAAGTCTAATTCTTCTTCCAAGAAGCCCAATTCAAATCAGCAATCAGAGCCTTCCAAGTTCGGAATTCAACACTTCTTCGACCGCCACTCTCAAAATGCTGCGCATTCTCAGAAGCTCACTCCACGAACTTCCGATTCGAAAACTGATGTTTCTGACTCTCTGGATCGTGGAGATGATCCGAATATGGGACGGTTAGATTATAAGGACGCGGCTGCGGCTGCGGCGGCGATGGTGACGACGACTGCTCAAAAGTCAGAGTTGCGGGTGCTTCCTGTGAGTGAAGCGGTTTTAGCTTCTGAAAACCCTAAAGTACCGCAGGGAAATGATGCTTGCTCTTCGTCTCTGGATACGACGCCTGAGATTTTGATTGCTGCTGGTGGAAATGCTGGCCATGACCTTTCTAACGAGCTGTCTCCACAATTTTCCAAGTCCGTGTCCTTGAAGCGCTGCAAGTTCTCTCCCGGGATGGTAACTTTAGGCCTTTTTTTTCCTCTTGCTCTTTGTTTTTTTGTTGTAGATTGCTTGTTCGTTGTAAATGCATTGGCCACATTGATGAATTTTACTTACTGAAGTAAAAAATGGTGAACAGCTGATTAAGCAAAGTCAGGATGAGGGGACTACAAATGATGAGATCACATGGAAGATATCTCCAGTAAACGAAAGGCTTCAGGCTGTTTCAAAGCAATTGCCGGAAACTATAAGAGTTTTGGCGAACTCCTCAAGGCTCAACTCTTTGAGAATTCGACAGTGTTCACAAAACAAGGTATTAAATGTTGAGTTTAATTTGGTTCTCTTGACTCTTGGATTCTCTAACAATGATCTTTATAGACTTCCTCTGCCGAGCTTGGGAATTTTGAGCAGTTGAGTTCACCAAACCCGAAACCTTCTGAAAGATCAGTGGCTTCGTTACATAAGACTGGATTGAAAAGGTTACGTTCTAAACATGATACGGAACCTAATGGAGTTGCGATTGATAGTTTGAGTGGCTCTAGAGTAGCTAACAGTCAGAGTCCATTCCGGACGCCCCCATCTTTGTCATACTGCGACAAGGTAATAACTTCTTCATAGACTGTATTTCCTGTTGCTGATAGGTTCTAACTTGTCTGTATTCTTTTCCCTTTAAAATTTAAAATCCACACTCTGGTCTACCGGTTGGACTATATAATTCATATGCTTTATGCCTTGGTTGATCCGTAGACTGCCAATGATGTTGTTGAACGTACTGAAGCACCTGATCACCCTATTTTAAGACCACACAAAAAGGTATTACAATATTATACTATTTGTTGGTCTTTCTGATTTTACTTCGTTTTGTTTGGTCCAAATTTCAATCAGCTTCCCAACCTGATTGGTGGGTCTTCTCATTTCTTGGACCAGTTGTACTTGTTGTCGAACACGTTTATTTTCATATTTACTTTCTACAACTTGTCAACATTTGATGCCTTCTTGCTTCTTTGTTTTTGCAGGCATTACTTGAGCTTTTAGATCAAGTAGAAGATGTCATTGCTGTTGATACTGTGGCTTCTTCCATTGATTTGGAGGAGGATTCACCTGAATTACAAGGTAGAAATGGTATCACATTGACACCTGGAGTTGATTCAGCTGCAGCGGAAGTCCTTCAAAAGATTCCAGACACTGTAATGAAGGCATCCCCTTGTGATTTTCTTGTCTTGGAGGTATATTTTACTCTCTCAAACAGGGTTCATTTCTAGGATTGCTCCTCATTTAGTTGCTTTTGATGATTTATATAATACATTGTTTCTATCTGTGCCAAAGGTAACAGAGAAATGTGAGCTGGCTGATACATCTGAAGTTAAACGCTCGTATAAGGTTTCTTGTAAGCTTATTCACTGATTTTGTACATTACCTCACAATACCAAGTAAATTAATAAAGGTGAGCAATGAATTTTCAGGTTCTTCGCTTGCTAAATGAGCAAAGTGGAGAAGAGCGGGCAGTATATCTTTGGGATGACTGGTAAATACATAAATTAAGCTCTTTCACATCACTCTATATCAAAGTCAAAAATTGACTTGAAACCCGAAAGAAAAAGTCAAAAGACAGAAAGATTATATTCGCTGTTTCTTGATAAACATTCTACTTTTCTTGCTGCAGCCTTCTTAAATTCCTTCATCGTTATAAGATTGTATCACATCAGAGTATATCATTGATGTAAATCTTGTTGTGTTCCTTCATTTGTATTTCACTCTAGCATGACCTGCCGAAGAATTTAGACTATTACTTGTTACCTTCATGAGATATGGTATCTTGATTTTGAGTTCAAACTCTACGTCCCAGCAAATTGCTAGTGGACCTAAGACAATTGCTTGAAGCTTCGTTATTGTTTTGTGTTTTATTTGATGAATTTTTTCTAAAATTGTTATAGTTTTAGAATTATACTCTTTAATCTCTTCAACCACCATGGGTTGTCCTAATGGAAGTGTGTTCAAGTTAGTCCTAACACTCACAGATATGAAAACTAAAATTTTAAAAGAATCTGTAATCTTCTTCATGAAGCCTTTCAATGCTGAAGGTGAATTTGTTTATTAGTTACCTACAGTTTCTTATTTGAATTTTCCTTTCCATTTCTTCATCAGGTTTGACAGTATTATTGCACCTGGAGATACTGTGAATGTTATTGGTGAATTTGATGACCAAGGAAGATGTCATGTTGACCACAACAAAAATTTTGTTATTCTACACCCTGATGTACTTGTCTCTGGAACTCGGGTAATGCGATTACTTTGAAAAGTACTTGGCACCTCACCCTGCCTCTTTGGTTGTGGTGCCTTTATGAGCTATTGAATCGAAGTTATCATTTGATAGTTATCTATCAATTCTTATAATCACCAATCAGAAATGATTTCTAGGTTGCTGGTCATTTGACCTGTCCAAGGAGGAGTGTTCTTGATGAGAGGCTTAGAAGTAACGAACAGTCTATTTCAGCATTAATTGGTACTTTGCTGCACCAGGTTTTTCAGGTTTATAGCTCTATCCTGACCTCTTAATATGATTAGAAGCATAGATACAAAGTTAGTACACTTAAATCTCAACATTCGTTTTTATTTACCTGTATGCGTTTATTGTGTATTTTTAATACTTTTTGACGCTCAAGCTTTTAGCATTTATCAATCTATCACATTTTAGTTCATTTTGCTTTGAAGGCTGGTCTTGTAGAAGAAACACCAACTGTCGCCTTCTTGGAAGAGGTTTCGAGAATAGTGCTTCAGAAAAGTATGGAAAGTGTATATGCATGCGGAGGTAAACGTTTTTGAATTTGTACTCGTTGTGCAATGGATCACTTTTCATATCGGATCACTTTTCATATCTTTTAAGAGGGGTGCGGAAATTGCTGTTATGGGCACTTCTTCGCCATGTATACGTATCTTCTTCCATCCAATGCAAATGAATCTAGTTTACTTAATTTGTTCAGTTTTTTTTTCCAGTTTTACCTGAAATGCTACATCCGCAGTAAATGACTCGTTAATTCTGTATGTCAAGACACTGCTTAGAACTTATAAGGCCAGAGCCTCCAGGCCCTTCCGTTAACTTCGGGCGACTGTTTGGAAACAATCGTGCCTTGATCTTGTTGGATACTTTGAATCTTGCTTCTGCCAACTGTAGGATAAAAAAATGTGCATTATCGAATTCTTTCCATTAGTTTAAGTGCCATCACATTTTTCAATGTATACATTTGTTAAATGTAGTGCGATTAGTATTTTATTGATGAGTCGCAAACAATAATTTGTTGCTTGAATGATTCATTTACTTGCACTACCTTGGGTGCAGCAAATGAAAAGGATATAGGCAGAACCATGAATGAAGCAGTTCCAAAAATTTTGCATTGGATCACCCTGTTCAAATGCCCAATGGTGAGAAATGTCTAGACATCGTTATGATGAAGCAAATCTGAATTCTTTTATTTGCTGTAAGTAATTGCAATTGTTGGCAACAGGGTTCTAAAGCACCTACCATTGAGTTTAGATCTGATGATGGTCCCAGGAAAGTTAGTATATCAGAGGTAGGTTTTGTGGATGCTGTTTTTAACATTACTGATTTTTTTTGTAACATGATGCACCTAACTGGAATGAAGTGCTTGTTAAAGTAAAAGTCTGTATGAATCTATATTCTTATGGAAACTTCCATTTTTAGGTAATTGATATTGAGGAGATGGCATGGGCTCCAAAATATGGTTTGAAGGGAATGATTGATGCTTCTGTCAGGGTAAAAGTACAGTCAAATTATAATACATGTGTTGAGAACGTCGTGCCTTTAGAGTTTAAAACTGGAAAGGTGCCAGCTGGCCAGGCAAGTATGTGGTTCCTTTAGCTCACATTTATGCAGGGTTCCCTGTAGGATTGGGCTTTTTGTGTTTTCTTGTAGATCTATCATGTTTTTGTAGTAATTAGTATAACATGATAATCCTGATCTGTTCTGCAGTCCTCCATGGAACATTGTGCCCAAGTGATCTTATACACACTACTTATGTCCGAGAGGTATGTACATCTTACTCATTTTATTTTTAAATATTTTTCTAAGACTGTCCTACAGATGATATTCGATTTACCTTCTCTTTCTTGGGTTGTTATGTTATCATTATTGTATTTGTGAATGGTTGGATGTATTCTGTTATTTGCCCTGTATGTATGTTAGGTATCAAAAACATGTTGGTTATGGTCTCCTTTACTATCTCCAGTCGGATCAGACACAGGTAAAAATCAGATTCATTTGTAAGTTTATTCTTCCATGTGCTGGAAGGATGTTTAAATTATACAAATCTCATGAAGGGTATCCGGGTTCAAAGATCTGACTTGGTGGGGCTAATCATGCGTCGCAATGAGCTTGCAAATAACATCCTCAAGGCATCAACTGCACAATTACTCCCCCCTATGTTACAGGTATGGTCCTTCCTAAACATGGTTTTGCGGATCTCTATTTAATCATTGAACCTACTATTTTTTTGATACAGATTCCAAATGTGTGTAAAGGGTGCCGCCATCTTGATGTTTGTACCATTTATCATAAGGTATGTAGGTTCTAAATACAATTCTATAGGGTTAATTGCTGCTTCATTTCCATGTCAGTTATATGTAACTGTATGCTTTGGGTCTTCCCATGACAAATTTTTTCTTAAAGCATTCATATTATCTAACAGAAATACCTTGTGCATAGTCACTGTAGTTCAGTCAGTTGTGAACAACTTCTAGTTTCATATATAATCCATATAATTAGTGGTTTTCCAGTTTAATTTCTTAGGAATATCTAGTGAGTCAGGTCTACTAAAAGTTGTTGCTCTTAATATTCTTCTAACAATTAAGCCCAAGGCAAGGCAATCTAAATGTGCAATTGCACAGTTTCTGTGCGTGATATCAAATAATCCAAGTAAAGGACTCAATTCCTTGCACATTATGTGAAATATTTGTTTTCTTTGAACTAGTGACCAACAAGCGATTTTTCAGGCCAGTTTGACCTCATGCATCTCTGATTAGAAGGTTATATTACCACTTCTAATCCAAGTTCCCTATAGTTTCCATGTTAGATATGAGCAATTGTAATAATTCATGTGAAGTTCAAAAGAAGTAGATATTCGGCAATTTTTTCATTACTTTTCATGATTGAGTTGTTTTTGTGCCGACATTACTTATTGGTTGACTACTTTTATTTTTCCTTTTTCTCTTTATTCTTCTGTTGGTAGTTGACTGGTGATGGAATTTAAATACTGCAGATGCAAAATGGAAGCAAAGAGAGCAGTGGTCTTGGAGCTTTATTTGACTCCAATACGGACCATTTGAAAGCTTCTCATGGTATTTTCTTTCAACATTGGGAAAGATTGATTGATTTAGAGGCCAAGGAGACTGAGGTTGAAATTTGAAGTGAATTCAAATGTATCACATATAATATTCAATTCACATGCTTGTATATGCCAATGCTAAGTCCAATAGACTATGATGCTCATTTCTTTCAGCTCGTAAAGAGGGGAGTTTGGCACACACGTAGTGCAGAGAAAAATCAAACGTCTACCTGTCTTTCTTCTATTGTTCTTAGTACGTTGGATGGCCAACCACATTGTACTTCTGAAAAGGACAACCGAATCAGCTATCGTTTTGTGCGTCAAGGTTTGTCGTCTCTGTGTTTGAAAGATTCAAATGTCGATAGTTCAAACACTGATTCAACAAATGACATGGACAGTTCACTTAGAGTTGGAGACTATGTGGTGAGTCCTTTTCTCCTCGTATGATGAATGGGTTCTTGGATGGAAAATGTTTTGCATTTACTTTATACTGATCGTGATCCTATGTTACAATGCTAATTCATATACTGGAGTTACTTAAAAGGTATTAATCAGAAGGTTTTCGTTTCCAGAAGTTTCTATATATTTATTTTCTATTTTCTATTTATTTCAAAATTTAAAAGGAACAAAGCCAAGCTTCTACTGTCTTTACATACTTCCAATGATTTTGGATCTGGTGTGTGTATGGCGTCTACATGATGCTAGATGGATATTTGCCACAGAATTAGTTGTAGAAGATCCAACCATGTTCATGTTCTTTTATTTATGGACCATCTGCCGTTCTAAATTTTTTCATCCACATTTTTTACTTTCCATTCTATTTCTTCCAGTAACTAATAGGTGATTTCTGTTGCTGGTATTTTAGATACTTAGTACAGATTCTGGGAATTTGACCCTAGCGAGTGGGATTATAAAAGATCTGAGCAGTCTCCATATATCTGTAAGAAAATTTCTTTGGTTTCTTTCTCATATTTTGATGCCAGTTGCACTGCTTTATTCACAATAGACAACTATAAATCACAGTACTGTTAGTGGTCGAAGACATTTTGTAAATTAGTCTCTGCCTTTCAGATTGAATTGTTTGGCGTAAAACTTGCAGGTTTCTTTCTCTAAGCGCCTACGTTTGCCTGGAAGCACTTCTTCTACTGAGGCACATGATCTTATGAAGCAAGTATGGCGGATTGACAAGGATGAATTTATGACTTCGTTTGCAATCATGAGGTAATAACTTGACATAATTATACTACAACTATTCTGCCAGACATACTGCAATGTTCTATTCTCATGTTTATTTTGTTGCTGAAGGTTTAATCTTGTACAACTGCTTCTGCAAGGTGAACAAAATTCTCATCTTAGAAAGTTGATCGTAGATCTTGCGGTAAATACTTGTTTAAACCTTTGTACTATTGACTTCTTCCTTGCCTACTTAAGAGATTATTTATTTTGGCCTGAACGTGTTTTCACTTGTAGGCTCCAAGATTTGATAGTGGATGCATATTCAGCCAGGATCCAGCAATATCTTACATCTGGTCAGAGAAGAATTTAAATGATGACCAACGTCGAGCCATAATTAAGGTGTTGCTGTAAAAATGTTTCTTCTCATTCTAACTTGACTCACCTACTATATCTCTCATTCCTCCTATTTATTTTTTGGGTTTTCATGAAATATGAGCTATTCTGACTTGAAATTGTTCCATGGTCATTTTAGATACTTACAGCAAAGGATTATGCTCTGATTCTGGGAATGCCTGGAACAGGCAAGACATCCACAATGGTTCATGCCGTGAAGGCATTGTTGATGAGAGGCGTGTCTATTTTGCTCACGTCTTACACAAACACTGCTGTTGATAATTTACTTATCAAACTGAAATCTCAGGTAACTATTTCTGCAATTTTCTATCTTTCAAGGTCTGTTTATTATTTCTCTCAAAAGAAAAAGAGGGAGAGAGAGCATGGTAAAATTTTCAATTTTGAGGTCCTTAGAATTATTGGCATTTTTTGAAAATCGATACAATGAAAATTCTGGGAAGCCTGTTTTTATGTGTATTCTCTCTGATCTCTTTTTTCTATTTTTAATTTTACAAATTACAAATCATCCTAATACGTCAGGATATTTTGTTCCCCATAATATACATTTGATACAGTGCACAATTCATAAACGCCTTCCAACTTTGTTGCTATCTTCTCTTTCAAGTGCTCATTACGTTGGTAATACTTGGACGATCATCTTTAAGATTCCATAAAATGACATTTACTAGGCCAAGAATGGAAGTATTAACATAACTTACATATTGGATGTTGTTTTCTATGAATTATAAGATAAAATTTATAAGAGAGCAAAGCTAAAAGTATTTTTTTTTTTAATTGTATTAGAACAGTTGGAACACAGCTAATAAGATTGGCCCTCACATACCACAAATGAATAAGTAGCATTTCATTTTGGTTTTTGTATCGACATTTGATTTATTATTGAATATCTTAGAAATACCTTCGTCAAAGTCAAATATTAAAGTTATTGACAATAATATATAAACATTGAGGTAGTTTGGTTTAGATAGACCAACTGCCTTCAACATACCATAGAGGAAACTTGCGAGAATGTCTGAAATTTGTAACACTACAATTTTCCCATTGGATTTGTGTCCGAGCATATTTGTTACTCTTTTATAGTTATTATTATTATTATTTGTCACAATTTATTGGAGCTCTTCATGGTTTATCTTTTAATTATATTCTTATTTGTTTATTTATTTATTTTTGTGTGCATGTGGCTCCTTTGCTTTCGCTTATGTTTTTGTGAGGTTTGATTTAACATTATGCATGTTGGTGTGTGGTTTGTTAAAAGGATTTTGTAACCTTAATTTCATGTGCATGCATCGTAAGTTTATATCCAATTCCTACTCATCTTTAGTCATCTAATCACTTATAAAGATATCATGTGACCTGGCTTACTCTTGTTCATCTGTCACCCACAAACTGCAGAACATTGATTTTATACGGATTGGAAGAATTAGTGCAGTGCATGAAGACATTCGCAGCCATTGCTTCTCGGGTCTGATTTTTCCTATTATGCAGTCTCCTTAGGATCTGGATACTTGTTTTTCTTTATTTAACTAGTAGAGTTTTCTTTGACAGAGTTGAACATACAAAGTGTGGAAGACATCAGAATGAGATTGGACCAAGTGAAAGTTGTTGCAGTCACTTGTTTGGGGTTAACTAGTCCCTTACTCGTCAATAAAAAATTTGATATATGCATAATGGATGAAGCTGGACAGACCACCCTTCCAGTATGTAGAACTTGATGGAACGTTGTTTGTTGCAAAGTTTATTTTGGTAGTCTGATGATATGATGCCAGTTGATTATCAAATGTTTTTGGGATTAGTTAGCGCTTGTTCTGTTTAATAGGTAAATAATAAGAGAATTAGGCATCCTTCATTTCTTTAGTACTAGCATCTCACAAACAAGTCCACTGATAGAAGGTAGCATCTTCTTGTATTTCAAGAGATTGGAATGAGATCTAAATGATAACATTAGAAACCAGTGGATGCATGGTCGAACACTTAAATTTATTTTACAAATTGAAGATTTTTGTAACATTTTTGTATTTAGGAGGTTTTGTTACGTTGTTTGAAGAGGATCATGAACTTATGAGGTAGAAAAACTGAGTATGTTGGAACTCGATGAAAAAAAGTATGAGACATGTAGGAGAAGATAATCATTTGCTTTGGTTACACCTTCATTAATTTATTCAAAATGTTTGCGTTGAACTGAGTTTCTAGTATTCATTCTCTACAATTATTCTTTATTTTCTTATGTTTGCTATTAATGAAGTTGTTGTTCGTAGGATGTTAATCAAGAGTTATTGAAATGAGGAATATCAGTGCTTATTTAATTTTTATATCTACCCCTAAGGTTTCCCTTGGACCTTTGATGTTTGCTTCAACATTTGTCCTTGTTGGCGATCATTATCAGCTACCTCCTCTTGTTCAGGTGTATATCATGCATAGTCATTTGGATTAAATTTTTTTTTGTCTTTCTATGATGCACTTTTTGAAGTCATCGTCATTCCTTTCTAGAGTACAGAGGCTCGAGAAAATGGACTGGGGATAAGCTTATTTTGTAGGCTTTCAGAAGCACATCCTCAAGCCATTTCCGCCTTACAAAGCCAGGTTTCTTTTTTCTACTAGAATTAATCTGTAGTCAAGTCAATCACTTCAGATGATGCTGCCGATATCCATTTACTAGGTTTCTTTGAGTGCAGTATCGCATGTGCCGCGACATTATGGAATTATCAAATGCCTTGATATATGGAGACAGATTGCGTTGTGGTTCTGAAGAAACCGCAAACGCAAAGCTTGAATTTTCAGGTTTAAAGTTGTCTTCATCTTGGCTCAAGGAGGTTAGTGATCTTTTTTAACTTTTCATCTTACTATCATATTTATCAATTGGGTTAACCCTCAAAACAGAACTTCGCTAGTGTTTCATGTGAAGACCCAGTTGGCAGACTCTAAATTACTACTACTTGCCTACTTCTGTTTGGTTTTGTTTTTGCTCTATCTTCTTTTTTTTCCTTTTCTTTTTTTAATATATATCCTCAATAACCTTATTTTAAGGGTCATCTTTTCGTAGGGCTAGCAATGAGCTATTCATCCCACCACAATTTATTTCCTCATTTGTGGGCGATTGCACAATAAATTTCAATCAAAATAATTTTCACCTTTACAACCTATTTTCTGTTTTATTTACTTTTTCAGAATAGCTACTTAAGTAGTACTGGGAAAGGGAAAATTTTGAGTGGTCATTTCATAAAATCAAGTTTATGTCATATAAGTCGCGGTTTATTAGATGCATGGAACTTTGGATTTTTAATGACCATTAAAAAATTCTGGTCCTTTCTAAAACTTCCTTGTCTCAACTAAAACTAATGCACTTCCTATTCGTGGTTTCAGGTTGTAAACCCATGCAAACCAGTTATCTTTGTTTGTACAGGTTCTCGAATATCATTTTTGCTTTCTAAATTCGGTAGTCAGTTTTGTTTTATCAGTGGTTTTTGTTTGTTATCTGAATCACGTTCAATAACTGTAGATTTATTACCTGCTTACGAGACAAGAGATCACAAAATTGTGAACAACCCAATTGAAGCTAACATATTAGCAGAGGTGCAATCTTCGCTTTGATATGTCTCTTATACTTCTTATCATTAATTAGATTGCTACTTTTTTCTTTTAAAAAAAAAAAAAAACTAAGTTGCGAAATTGGAGTAGGGAAAGCTACATGCCTCTTGGCATTGATCTCTATTTTCTTAATTTTACAGGTGACGAAGGGATTGCTTGATGGTGGAATTAACGGGAATGACGTTGGCATCATTACTCCTTATAACTCCCAGGCAAGCATCATTCGTCTAGCTATTAACATAGCCTCCGTGGAGATACATACCATTGACAAATACCAGGTAGACTAATTCAATTAGAGGCAATCCTTTTTCTTTTTTTTCTTTTCCTTATTTTAAGGAGGATAGAGTTGGGACTGATTTTAAAATGGTTAAACTTGTTGGATGAAAGTCTACATCGGCTAATTTAGAGAATGATCGTGGGTTTATAATCAAGGAATACCCTCCATTGTTGTGAGGCATTTTGGGGAAGTCCAAAGCAAAGCCATGAGAGCTTATGCTCAACCATCGTGGAGAGTCGTGTTCTTTCAAACAAAAATCACGTTTAAAATTTTCATGAGAAGCTGCATTCATTCATTGGTCAATATGCATAAATACGTTATTATATTTTCTTATGCTTCTATGGTTCAAATCGTTTTTTCTGTTCTCCTAGGGAAGAGACAAGGACTGCATATTGGTGTCCTTTGTTAGGTCGAGTGAAAATCCGAAGAGCTGTACTACCTCACTTCTTGGAGACTGGCATAGAATTAATGTGGCCATTACTCGTGCCAAGGTCAGAAATCGCCTTGATCATCTTCAATACTGATCTCTCAAATAACAAAGGCTGTTTGAGAGCCGAACAACTTTCAAGCTATCAATTCAATATATAATAGAAACATAATTCTGCAGAAAAAACTAATCATGGTGGGATCACGCAAAACACTATCAAAAGTTCCACTGCTGAAGCTTCTAATCAAGAAGGTCGAGGAACAATCAGGCATCTTCAATGTAACAAGGAATGACATAAGTCAAAGCAGCAAGCTTCCTGGTTCCACATAGATCAAATTGTTGTAAAGGTTGAATCCGTCGTCATAAATCCTCATAATGGTATAGAAACTCCACCCATTGATAAAAATAAAAACATTAAATGTTATAATAATATAGCTAGAAAAAGTGAGGCTGATATATGCTTAAGCTAAGTATATGATCCATCCAGGTTTGTCTCAGCGGACATAGTTGTCAAAGAGGAGCTGGGGCTGGACTGTATCAAATGCCATGTGTGAAGCACCGAGAAAGTCTTGTCTACTTGCGGAAAGGTACTTTCCTTTTCTAGAAGCTTTAGTGATTCTGCTCTCGTTGCATTTTTTTTTTTCTTTTTCAAAACCTCATCTTATACGGCGAAAGCAATTCATAATCACAATCACAATTGCTGGACCCTTCACATTGTTTGCACTTTGGACGGTCCAAAATCCAATGTTCTGAAATGAGGAGTTTTCTTTTCTTAATATATAAAAAAATTCCTTTGATAAATATTGAAATCACAAGCTAACACTGACACATTGTGTCAGTGATTTCAGCAAAGCTGATATTGTCCGATTTTGTGTCTCCATTTTCTACCCACCAATTTTCAATAATTTGTCCACTAATTTTTAGTAGAAAGTAAAGTAAAATATTCCAAAATTCATTAATTTTATTAAAATAATGTTTTTAATAAATAAATTTCTATCAAAATGTATAATTTTTTTTTGATATCTATGTGTTTATATTTTTTTTTAAATGCATTGGATAATTTTTTTAATAATCTTTTGAGTGAACTTGTTAGAGAATTGAAATTAGTAATAATTATCTAATTTTGTGGTGTAGTTTGATGAAATTGAAAGTCTAGAATTGAAANTTTTTTTTTTTTTTTTTTTTTTTTTTTTTTTTTTTTTAATTTTTTTTAATTTTTTTAATTTTTATTATTACCTTAACTTAAAAGAATATATAGATATGAATGGATCGCACATGCTGATGGCTTGCCCTTTCTTCATTATTAGAGACCAGTAGGTGGAAGTATCTTTTACGTTTTAGTGATGTGACTGTCATGGTTGAGCCCATGACGGGTAGGGAGCCTCTAAATATGTTTTGTTTCCTGATTTTATAAGTATATAAAAATGAGGTTAATGTTATAAATTCTAAATAATAATTATTATAATATTAGTAATAATAAATATACAAACGAATTTGTGTAATTCATGATTGGTTATATGATTTGTAAAAGTTATTATATATTATAGAAGATATATTTCACTAATTCCATATATTTATGTAGTATTTATAATCTACCAATTTGTAATTTAAGATAAATTAACACTTCAATTATTCAAATCAAACTCTTTAGTGAAACATTTTCTAAGAGTTCATTTGTACTCTCTTTTGATTAATTAAATAAATAATAAATGTAGACAAAAAGTGATCAAATTATAAAGGTCATTTGAGATCACAATTATGTAGGTCAGATTCGATAATCACGTGACATTTGATCTTAAGTTTATGAATGGTACATCCACTCAAAAAGTTTCTATATTTTATTGTTTTTTTTTTTAATGGTTTAAATAACCAAGCTAAGTTTCAAAAAGGTTAGGTGATAAAGAAGGCATGTATGATGGGAAATATAATTTTCGTGTCTTTGTTTAGCCAATAAAGAAAAATTCTCTTTACTATTTCGTCTATTCCTGACTTAAATGTAACACTTGCTGATTGATTGATGTTATCTTTATTGCCCTTATAAATTTCTAAATCTACCTCAACCATTAGGTAATTGTACTTAAATGTCATTGTTTTATTTTAACCATTTCAGGACAAACCATCATTTTAGTTCCTCTTCTCTATATTTTATTCTAACATTATTAGTAACGAACAAAGACTTGTGTCCAAATCCAATTGATTCTCTTCCATTTCCTTCAAGTAATTCAATAATTAGAAAATGATTTGGTGAAGCCACCAGACATTTTACAATAATTTCATCCACAGACAAACTGATCACGACAAAATTCCACTTCAATGGAAATTTGCCAGTACAGAGTCACATCATATTTTCCATTGAGAAGGTTTTTCTTTCCGCCTCATTCATTTTCTCTGGGTTTTTTAGCCTTTATTTGATTTGAGGAGATCAATAAATCTTCTCTTTGCTGATCTTTGTTTTATTGCATCTGATTCATACCTAACTTTCACAGTCATTCATCACCATTTTCCTTTTATATAGAATTAAAGTAGACTTTAATTTTCAAAGACCATTTTGATATGATCTTTGTTGGTATTTTAGCTCACCAATTTATTAAGTCTTAGGTTTTTCTAAGCCTACAGTTTGAGAAGTTATCTCTGAGTTTTTGTAGCTTAATTGTACTTATAAATGTAGAGAAATGAGTGAATAAAACTTTGGTTTGGGAAGGATGGAAGAGCAAAGAGCACATTTGCCAAAGTGCTTTGGGACAAATTATTATTGCTTGTCCTCCTTCACTGTTCATTTGAGGTGTGGTAGTGGTTTAAAAGGGGAAAATGCCCCCAATGTTGATTGATCTATAGAATACTGATAGAAGTGAGCATATTCATGCATGAGATGCTTCATATTTCATTAAATGTGCTAACCAAATTTGACATCTACCTGGGATCTTAAACTTTCATGTTTTTGATAATTTGGTCTTTAGATTTTTATTCTATTCAAGTTTTCTAATACGGGATGAGAAAGTAATTTTAGTCTAAATTTCTATAGACCCTATTTTGTTTCTCCGTGTTGTCAATAAATATTTATATGAATGTATGTTAGAAGTCATGTTTTGTGAGATTTATAGTGGTTAGAGTGGAGAACGAAAAATTTCTTATAAGAGTATGTAAACCTCTAACGAACAGACGTAGTTTAAAATCGTAGGTTGACGTCGATACGTAAAAGGCCAAAGCTAACAATATTTGTAATGGGTTTGAGTTATATATTTAGCCCGTTTAGGTTCTTGCTGATTAATGTAAAAAATGTTAGGGTAGGGATTAAAATAAAATAAGTACGTAAGATTTAATAATTTATCTAAATGCCTCTTTTGAGAATTAAATGATGTAATCTTTAATAGTGGGAGTTGATGAAACCGATGGAATCACTAAAGGAGACTTAAAAGACATTAATACTGACCCAAATTAACCACTAAAGTGATGTAAGATTGTGTTTTTCTTTGTTTGTTTGTTGAGAAAAATCAGAATACTTGGTGGCCACGCATGATTATTCCTCGTGATTCTATTATTGTCTCTGTAATATGAATAGTGGCAGCTTACACCCATGATTTTGTGAAGATTTTTTTAAAAATTATGAACTAACCCTGGTGTGTTCATGTGTTTTTTTAGTTCAAATCGTGTAGAGTTAGAAGATTTGAACATCAGACCGCTCAATCGAAGGTATGTTTAAACTACTTGAGCTAGGTTTAAGTTGATAAATAATAATTTACGATTGATATGTTGTGATACTCAAAATTGTTATTGATTAAACTTCATATTTTGATAAATTATCACTGTTGTTGATCCATGATTAATATCAAAAAGTGATTTTTGTTGGGTCCTTAAACTTACCCTTCAAAGTCTTTGTAATTGTGAGGGGTTTTGTAATAGTGCTTTAATCCACGTTTAAGAATGGACAAGGACTTATCTCTGTCACCAAATTTGACTCGGAAGTATCCATTATTGGTATTGAAATTTCTTTGCAACCTCATCCAAACCTCCCTCCCAAAAGTTAAATTGCCTTGGAATTCCCAGTTTGTTGCATATGTCTGTGGGGCGGTTTACATCTTTATTCTCATCTCCCATTTTCCAAGATCCAAAAGATCAAATTTCGTATGAAATATATATAAATTCATTATCTTCCGGTAGTGTATATCAATTTAATAATTGAGGCAAATTAAGGTGGACCAGGATCGGAATTAGAGTGTATCTGTCTAATTTAGACAAATTAAGGTGGAGCATGATCGGGGTTGGAGTGTATAATCTACTGTCTTCCGCACTATTTAGTTGACGGGAACAAAACTCTATGTTCTACTTCTTCTATTCTTTATTTAAATGGAATAAGTAGATCGTATTTCATTTACAAGTAACTATCATTATCATAAATTCCTCATTTCCCCAAATTTGGTGATAATTAATTTTACATTTATTTCTGTATGATTTAGGCCAAACAAAAAGCATCTGTCTGCTTCTGCCCAATAGAAACAAGTTCTTTTTGGGAATGTTGTCCTCGCAGTCATGCGTAGTAGCAATGATTTGATCATCCTAGGTTATATTTATATTTGAATCTCAACTCCTATAGAAAAGTATAATTATAAAGTTTGAATAAATAAGGATCTTAAATTTAAAAATAAAGGAATAAAATTGTGCTCGTGATCATTTCTTACCTAATTTTAGGTCTAGAAATTGTAACTATACTACAACCATCAGGAATCATACTCAAGCTCTCATGGCTTTGCTTTGGTCCACTTTTAAGTATAAGTTTTCATGACTTTGTGGAAAAGCCTCATTGACCAATGGAGATGTATTCGTTTGCTTTTAAACCTAAGATTATTCTCTAAATTAGCCAACATGACTCACTCTCAACAACTTTCTTGTTCAATGAATTAAATATTTAGGTCTATTTTGATAATGATTTTATTTTTTAAATCTATACTTATTTAGTCACTATTTTTTTAATATATTTGTGATGGCCATTAAAATATACATTTTAAAAAGTACTGTTTTCTTTAATTTACTAACCAAATTAAAAAAATAAAAATAGAAAATGATCAACGTGGGCATATGGTAATTTTACATTTTTATGAATAATAATTGTTTTTAAATTAAATTTTTTAAAAAAAGAATCGGTGGCGTTCCTGAAATCCATTTATAAATACAAGAGAGACTCTGAAACTCAAAATCTGAAATGATCAAAATCTCTCTCTTTTATTATTTGTGTATGCGCCGCCATGGCTACAAATTGGAAGCTTTTTGTTGCAGAACAAAAAGAGAAGCAACATCATTAGCTTCGGAATTCTTTCAAATTTCACCATGAATCACCTTCAATTCTTCAACTCTTTCTCTCTTCCAAGTCAGTTCTCTCTCTCTCTTGCCTTCAATTCTTACTTTTTCGATTCATTCAAAGCCAACACTTACACAGATTCTTCAGAAAATTAACATGAATTTGATTCTCTTCTCTCTCTCTCTCTCTTTTTCTAATTAATTTTATATATTTGTGTATATTTTTTAGTATAAAATTGATAGGACACTTTTAGAATTTGAATATGCGATTTTAATTTATTTTTATATTATTAAGATTTGGCATCAAAAATTGATATCAACCTTCTAGAGTTTAGGAGGAATTTGAGGTATTATTGGATTGCATATTCATAGTAACCAATTGCCAAATGGAGATTTTGTATATATCTCTCTCTTTCTCTAAATTTATTGAGATATGGATCTATTCATCTTCTAATATAATTTTAATTTTCCTACTTTCTTGCCTAGATTTTATGAATATTAATATTCATTCTTTTATTTTTATTTTTATTTTTTAAATTTAAATACTATTTTAGATATTTTTTTATAATTCATTTTCTATTCTTTTTAACTTTTTTTTTGTATTTTCTCTTATTTTCAATTTTCCATCAAAATATAACCATTATAGTTAGTTCCTTTGAATTCTTAAAATTTTGTAACGAGGGATCGAAAGGTATATTTTTTAAAATACATGGGCTAAAATATATATTTGAAAAATGTGACGAAAAAATNTTTTTTTTTTTTTTTTTTTTTTTTTTTTTTTTTTTTTTTTTTAATTCCTCGAAGGTGGTTTCCTTTTAAGAACCATTTTTTTTAGAAATTAAAAGAAAATAAAATTCCCTTTTTATCCAAGCGGGCCCACTGCATGGTTGTGCGACTGATAGATGATGAGGAATTACAGAGAATTTTGAGAATATTCTGCGGGGCCCACATACGAATAGTGCGCATGTCCCGAAGTTAACGTCGTTTTCGCCGTCCAACTGTAGTCCACTAAATGGTTAACAAAACTGAGCCCATGGGCCTAAACGTTAAATACTTATGGGCCTAAACATTTTATGGGCCTAAACATTTTATGGGCCTAAGATCTGGGTCTTTGAAATTAAAGGCCCGTTTTGTGACAGCCCACACGTAGATTTCGGCTCAGTCCTTAGCAAGATTTAGATTTTTTTCTTTTCTTTTCTTTTTTTCTTTTTTTCTTTTTTTTTCCTTTTCTTTTCAAATCTGATATGTTCGGTNTGGGGAGATCATGAACTACATGAGTGTTGATATCCAAAGAATCACCGACTTCAGTTGGTTCTTGAACACTGTATGGATGTTACCCGTACAGATTTCATTAGCTATGTTCATTTTGCATACAAATCTGGGAGTGGGATCGCTGGGCGCATTAGGAGCAACTCTAGTAGTCATGTCCTGCAACATCCCAATGACCAGAATTCAGAAAAATTACCAGACGAAGATAATGGAAGCTAAAGATAATAGGATGAAAACCACTTCAGAAGTTCTCAANGTAAATCTGTTGCAGTTTATAAGCTTTCTCAATTGGGAGCGAACTGGCAATGGCGGGAATTTGATTCCACATCATCGTGCCTGTGGGAGTGCATTAGCCTAGGGGTACAATTAGGGTTCTTGGGAGTAATATTCGTTCGAGTTCTTCAGAAGTGTGTTTGTTGGATATGGAATTCTTACAGTGGAGATGGCAAATCGACGGGTCGAGCTGCGGAAAACCGTCCGATCAGTCAGAAATTGAGCATTTCTTACAGAGTCGGTGTAGGCTGCTCCGTCTTGCTGTTGATCATTCATGTTCTTATGGCTTTTGTTTTGCGAAATGGTTCTCATTGCAATTCCGGAATCGAAGTAATTTCTTCAGAGATAATGGGAGTGGTATCGTGGGGAGGAGCGGTTTTTGCAGTTTTCGGGGTTTTGCGCGATAAATCCGTCGATTATCCTTGGATCCTACGAGGTTGGTGGTTTTGCAGCTTCATTTTATCGATTGTTCATGTGGTTTTGGATTTACATTTCGGAAATTTCAAGCACTTGAGAGTGCAAGATTATGTCGAGTTTTTCGGCCTTCTTCCGTCGATTTTATTGCTAGGGCTTTCCATTCATGGACATACAAACATAGTTTTCAATGTTCATAATGGTTTGGATGATCCACTTCTTCCGGAAAAACGCCTAGATCAAGAGAGGGACGAGAAGGATTCTCCTTATGGAAGGGCAACGGTTCTTCAACTCGTTACCTTCTCCTGGCTCAATCCCCTGTTTTCTGTTGGATACAAAAAGCCACTCGAAAAGGAGGACGTACCAGATGTTTGTCGGATAGACTCCGCGAAATTTTTGTCACATTCCTTTGATGAGACACTAAATTTTGTTAAGAAGAAGAACAATAGCACAAATCCATCAATATACGAGACAATATATTTGTTTGGTCGAAGGAAAGCAGCAATAAATGCATTTTTTGCTGTGATAAGTGCTGCAACATCATATGTAGGACCATACCTGATTGATGACTTTGTGAGTTTCCTCACTCAGAAGAAAATGCGGACCTTATCAAGCGGGTATCTTCTTGCGCTTGCTTTCGTTAGCGCGAAAATGATCGAGACGATAGCTCAGAGACAGTGGATTTTTGGTGCACGTCAACTGGGTCTTCGTCTTCGTGCTGCTTTGATATCACACATATACCAAAAGGGCTTGCGTCTTTCGAGCCGATCTCGCCAAAACTGCAGCAGTGGGGAGATCATGAACTACATGAGTGTTGATATCCAAAGAATCACCGACTTCAGTTGGTTCTTGAACACTGTATGGATGTTACCCGTACAGATTTCATTAGCTATGTTCATTTTGCATACAAATCTGGGAGTGGGATCGCTGGGCGCATTAGGAGCAACTCTAGTAGTCATGTCCTGCAACATCCCAATGACCAGAATTCAGAAAAATTACCAGACGAAGATAATGGAAGCTAAAGATAATAGGATGAAAACCACTTCAGAAGTTCTCAAAAACATGAAGACACTCAAACTTCAAGCATGGGATACTCAGTACCTCCAAAAGCTAGAAGGCTTGAGGAAAGTGGAGCACCATTGGTTATGGAAGTCGTTGAGATTAATGGGAATTTCAGCTTTCGTCTTTTGGGGATCGCCCACTTTTATCTCCGTTGTAACGTTCGGGGTGTGTGTCTTACTGGGAATTGAATTGACTGCTGGAAGAGTCTTATCTGCTTTGGCTACCTTCCGTATGCTACAAGACCCCATATTCAATCTCCCTGACTTGCTCTCCGCTCTTGCACAAGGCAAAGTCTCAGCGGATCGAGTTTCATCTTACCTGCACGAAGATGAAATACAGCAGGATTCCATCACTTATGTTTCTAGAGATCAAACGGAATTCGATATAGATATCGAAAATGGAAAATTCAGCTGGGACCTTGAAGCAAGCAAGGCATCTCTTGATCAGATAAACTTGAAAGTGAAAAGGGGGATGAAGGTGGCAGTATGTGGGACCGTAGGTTCGGGAAAGTCCAGCCTACTCTCATGCATACTTGGTGAAATAGAAAAGCTCTCAGGGACAGTGAAGATCAGTGGTACAAAGGCCTATGTTCCTCAATGTCCTTGGATACTGTCAGGAAATATCAGGGAAAATATTCTTTTCGGAAATGATTATGAAAGTACTAAATACAACAGAACCATTAACGCATGTGCTCTGGCAAAGGATTTTGAGTTGTTTTCTTGTGGAGACTTAACTGAAATTGGAGAAAGAGGGATAAACATGAGTGGGGGACAGAAGCAGAGGATACAAATTGCTCGTGCAGTTTATCAGGATGCTGATATTTACCTCCTTGATGATCCTTTCAGTGCAGTTGATGCTCATACAGGAACTCAACTCTTCGAGGTTAGTCAGGATATTAAATACTGTAAAGGATGAGGGAGCAGATACTTTAATAGCCTTGTTCCTGCAATGTTCTTACTTTTACTGACAATCTTATGAAACTTTTTATTGTTTTTCATACTCTTTAGGACTGTCTGATGGGTGCTCTCAAGGAGAAGACCGTAGTTTATGTAACCCACCAAGTCGAGTTTCTACCGGCAGCAGACCTCATCCTGGTTAGTGAAGTACCAAGAAAGTTTTCTTGTTTCAAAATACTTTACCATAATTGTTTCATCATCATGTTCAAAAAGGGGAATTTAGCTCAGGTTTACCTTGAATGATAGAAAAATTGTTCTCTAAAAACTAGTTCTTACCCGAAACGTTTTAAGGCAATTGATATTTGTGTATGTTTGTGATTGATTGACAGTTTCTGGTCTTTAAGATGGACACGTTTTGTACTTAACATTTGATAGGTGATGCAAAATGGAAAAATTTCTCAAGCTGGAGGATTTGAAGAACTTCTGAAACAAAACATAGGCTTTGAAGTTCTAGTAGGGGCCCATAGTCAAGCTTTAGAGTCTATCGTCACAATTGAAAACTCAAGTAGCAACTGTCAACAACTGCCAAAACCCGAAAAGGAATTGTATGAAGATTCTCCCATGAATGTGAATCCTAGAAAGTCACAACATGATTTAGTGCAGAATAAAAATTCTGCAGAGATAACAGATAAGGGAGGAAAATTGGTTCAAGAGGAAGAGAGAGAGAGAGGAAGCATTGGCAAAGAAGTGTTCGTTTCCTATTTAACCATTGTGAAAAGAGGAGCATTTGTTCCGATCATAATCTTGGCACAATCATCATTCCAAGCTTTACAGGTAGCTAGTAACTACTGGATGGCATGGGCTTGTCCCCCTACAAGTGATACAGAACCAGTAATTGGGATGAAAATCATACTACTTGTTTATTCACTACTTGCTATTGGAAGCGCACTATGTGTGCTTCTGCGAGCTATGCTAGTAGCCATAACAGGACTTCAGACAGCACAAACGCTATTCACCAATATGTTATGTAGTATACTCCGGGCACCAATGGCATTCTTCGACTCGACTCCCACTGGAAGAATCATAAACCGGGTAAGTTTACCTTACAATTCAGCTTATGATACTTTAGACAATCATTTTAAGCAAAAGAATTCAAGGAATAGTTCCCAGGACTTTTAAACTTCACTTGTATTTTACTTTGCAGGCATCCACTGATCAAAGCGTTGTAGACTTGGAAATGTTTACGAAGTTAGGTTGGTGTGCATTCTCAATAATTCAGATTATAGGGACCATTGTAGTAATGTCTCAGGTAGCATGGGAAGTGTTTGCCGTTTTTATTCCTATTACTGCAGCCTGCATTTGGTACCAAGTGAGCAGCTTAACCCCTATATACACTTTATCCTTACATTCTTGCAATGCCTTTGAGTACTTATAAGCTAATTTCCGGTTATGTCAGCAATATTACACACCTACAGCACGAGAACTTGCTCGGTTATCTGGAATACAACGAGCTCCAATCCTTCATCACTTTGCAGAATCCCTAGCAGGAGCAGCAACTATTCGCGCCTTCAATCAAGAAGATAGGTTTTTCAAAACTAACCTTGGTCTCATTGATGACCATTCAAGGCCTTGGTTTCATAATGCTTCAGCCATGGAGTGGCTTTCTTTCAGATTAAACGTACTATCAAATTTTGTTTTTGGATTTTCATTGGTTTTGCTGGTGACTCTCCCTGAAGGAATTATTAATCCAAGTGAGTTTCTTATATGCATGTTCTTGTAGTTAGATAGTTTCGCTCAGCGTAAATTTTGTGAAACAAGCTTTAATATCTTATTGCCAAATTAAATAGGAGAATTTTGTACTTACAGAACTGGAAAACTTTCAGGTATTGCAGGCTTGGCAGTAACTTATGGGATAAACTTGAATGTCTTGCAAGCTTCTGTTATCTGGAACATATGCAACGCAGAGAATAAGATGATCTCAGTTGAAAGAATTCTTCAGTATTCGAAAATAAAAAGTGAAGCACCTCTTGTTATTGAAAATTGCAGACCACCAAGCAATTGGCCGCAAGATGGGAGCATTTGCTTCAAAAATTTGCAGGTGAAACTCCATAGCAATAATGGGTATAAAATTTAGAGTACTTGAGTCAAATAATCAGTACCCCATATCCAAAGTTAACACAGCTGCATGTTAAACCTCATTTGATTAGGTTTAGTGCCTCATTATGTGCTTCTTTTTATTAGATTGGAGCCCCTTTTTGTAGTTACTTTTAGGCACCCTCTTGCCCTTTGTTTTTGTTGGGCTCCTTGTTTTATCAACCTCCTTTGTTTGTGCATGTATTTCTTTCGTTCTTTCTCAGTAAAAGTTAGGTTTCTTAAAACAAGAAACAGGGAAACAAGAAAACAATCCGGTTTGATTAGAAATACAAATTCTATATGCATACAGTTTTCCTTCTAATGAGTTTCAACCTTTTGTAGATCCGTTACGCGGACCATCTCCCAGATGTCCTGAAGAATATCAGTTGCACCTTCCCAGGAAGGAAGAAAGTGGGTGTTGTAGGAAGGACAGGCAGTGGGAAATCAACTCTGATACAGGCAATTTTTAGGATTGTTGAACCTAGAGAAGGAAGCATTATAATAGACGAGGTTGACATTTGTAAGATAGGCCTCCATGACCTGAGATCAAGGTTAAGCATCATCCCTCAAGACCCTTCCATGTTTGAAGGAACAGTTAGAGGAAACCTCGACCCACTAGAACGGTATACCGACCAGGAAATTTGGGAGGTAATCTTTCTTCTCTGCTTAGGTGTGTCTTGCTTATTAACGAAAAAGAAAGATTCTGAGAGAGTTTCCCTAATTGGAGCTACTACTAATAGCCTGTCATGAATAGATACCATACAACAATGAATGAAATCTA
Source organism: Cucurbita pepo subsp. pepo (assembly GCF_002806865.2). Lineage (NCBI taxonomy): Eukaryota > Viridiplantae > Streptophyta > Magnoliopsida > Cucurbitales > Cucurbitaceae > Cucurbita > Cucurbita pepo. The sequence goes on from NC_036640.1 coordinate 12,587,823, forward strand.
ATATTGAATGTTACTTTCTCAGGCGTTAGACAAATGTCAACTAGGTGATTTGGTGCGTGCAAAGGATGAGAAGTTGAATTCTTCAGGTTTGGCTTTGCCAAATTGAAATTGCTTATATCAAAGAGAAAATGAGGCTTACATGCTTTTCTAATACATCATACCTTAAAATTATGGCAGTGGTTGAAAATGGAGAAAATTGGAGTGTTGGTCAACGACAGCTATTTTGTCTCGGGAGGGCGTTGCTCAAGAAAAGCAGCATTCTGGTGCTTGATGAAGCAACAGCCTCTGTCGATTCTGCAACTGATGGCATCATACAAAACATCATTAGTCAAGAGTTTAAAGATCGAACCGTGGTTACCATAGCTCATAGAATCCACACTGTTATAGCTAGTGATCTTGTCTTGGTCCTCAGTGATGGTGAGTTTGAAGTTCTTCATCTTTCTTTCTTCTATTCTTTGTATTGGTTACTTTACTAAAAGGTTTTGATATATAGTATTGTTTTTGATGAGCAGGAAGAATTGCAGAGTTCGACTCTCCGAAAATGCTTCTCAAACGAGACGATTCGTTTTTCTCCAAGCTAATAAAAGAGTACTCCACGAGATCGCAAAACTTCAGTAGTCTTGCAAATCAAAGGTATGATTAGAGCTTCTGAGCAGCTCTCAGAACCAGATTGATGACTTGAGAATTGTTGTCATTACCCAACCGAAGAACTAAGAACGTCTGCAGTGGCGATCGAGGTAAGCATATTCAAAAAGCAAAAAGAAATTTTGATGAGTTGAGAATTGTTGAGATAACATTAGTGGAAGATAATCAATTGTAATCTTTTTAAGATGACAATGAAATAGCAGAAATCACCTGCCTATATTCTAAAGATTTCATCTTTAACTCTAGAAGTTATTGTACCATTGTTTCGATTACTCGTACTCGTTAGAGGCTTATAGTTTGTTATCTTTTCAAAAAATAAGGTTATCATATCATAATCTTCATTCAACAAACTTGCTTTCAAAGTGATTAAAGAATTACATCATTAACAAGAAGTCAGAGCTTCGAGTCATCAGTTCCCAAATGTGGTTGAACTCGAAGAAAAAGAAAGGAAGAAGCCACCGAGTCATCGCAAACAATGACTACTTCTTTACCATTCCTATCCTATGTGCATATATATTTTTTAAAAAAAAACCAAATGAAACTCATGGTTTTGATTTGCATATCAAGTTTTTTACTAATCTCTATCAATGTACAAATTTTTTTCTCCCTTATTTCTAAGCTCTCTATCAATTGTGGGGTGAATCACCACAACCCATAGCATCAAAAACACCTCTTTACCTCTTTATTTCCCTTTTTATTTAAGAAAGAAAAGAGGAACAAGGATTGACACCCCTTGAAGACCTAAAGTACTTACTTCAAATACAGAGAATGAAGAACTAAGAGAGCTTTGGAGGTTCCTCAAGCAAATCATCTTCACCATAGTAGACGTTCTCAGCCATCTGCCAGACTTGTAGTATGTTATCTTCAGCTACACTAGCAACGACCCACTCCTCACAGGGATTCCAAGAGAAGTCTGATATTGTATTGGTATGACCACCGTGAATGAACAGCAATTCGGGTGGCCCATCTTCTACGTCCTCCGGTGTCTGCTCCTCCTCGATCCTGCAGATGAAAACCCACAAACGAGCTCCCGTCATGTAAACGTACGTCAGAACCACATGAAGAGTAGCTCTGATTTGGTTCGGTATCAAGTAAACTTTCAGAAAATATATCAAGAATTAGTTAATCACTAGCTTATTCCATAATCAATATTCTTAAGCATCATTACTGAAACAACATAACTGTGACTACAACTACATTACATTTATAAAATTACCTGCTAAGGTCCCAAACCATGAGTCTCCTTCCACGACAACAAGAAGCTAAGATCGTTTCGTTCTTTGGATGCCAGCCCACCTGAAAAACCTCCTCCCTGTTGCACAAAACATAAATATAGACATTCAAAGACAAGCGCACAACAGCTACAAACTAGGTTTTAAAATGTGTCTAGATGTCTAGCTCATGTGCTGTTTGTTTCCAGCACTTGGCAAGGAAAATCGAGATCATCGAAGTTCATAACCTAAGGAGGATGCTTACTCGTGACAGTCAAAGGTATGGAGGGATGAGCTGATCTTACGTAGATCAAACAACTTAACCATCTTATCAGTTGACCCTGTGGCTACTAACCACTCATTGAAGGGATTGAATGTCAAGCAATTTACCTGAGGCAACATTACGAGGGAAATAATTCTATTAAACTCAAAAGACCAGCATCTCTTGCATTACTAATTACCACAGTGAATAATGGTCAGGCAACCCGAAAAGGAAAAGACAGTTTCGTACTACAATAAGCACGTGGATGAAGCTTGTTGCTAGAGAACGATCATTCAGAGCTCTCATAAGATTTATCTTCACATGTAACCACGAAAGGAGCTCTTCCTCATTTGCAACCCACTAATTTTGCATGTATTTTTGTTTAACTTCCAGTAGCACCTACCTCACTTTGATGAGCAACTACAGACTGTACAGGCTTATTAGCTGAAGGACTTCGCAGATCCCATACATGTAGATATCGATCATCACCGACTGAACCAAATAAGTATTCATGCCCCATATGCCAGGCAACGTCTCCCACAACACCTTCATGACCCTGTCACAAAGATCATATCAGATCATATATGTGAGATCCAACATCGGTTGGGGAGGAGAATGAAACATTTTTTATATGAGTGTGGAAACCTCTCCCTAGCATATGCATTTTAAAAGCCTTGAGGGGAAGCCCGAAAGAGAGTCCAAAGAGGACAATATCTGCTAGCGGTGGGCTTGGGCTGTTACAAATGATATCAAAGCCAGACACCGGACAATGTGCCAACGAGGAGGCTGAGCCCTGAAGGGGGCGGACACAAGGTGATATGCCAGCAAGGACGCTGGGCCTCGAAGGGGGTGGATTGGGGGGTCTCACATCGATTGGAGAATGGAATGAATGTCAACGAGGACACTGAGCCCTGAACAAGAGTGGAATGTGAGATCCCACATCAGTCAAGAAGGAGAACAAAACATTATTTATAAGAGTGTGAAAACCTCTTCCTAGCAGACGCGTTTTAAAAATCGAAAGGGAAAATTCGAAGAGAACAATATCTACTAGTGGTGGACTTAGACCGTTACAAAATAGATAAAACCAAAATAGCAGCACATAACAAATATATCATTTCTCACAAGTTGTTAGCTAGGGATATTATTTTACATTGTAGTTCAATAATCAGGACACAAGTACTAATCAATCATTATAATTTACAGTCATCCAAATTATATATTTATACACTAATACATGTTCATAAGAAGTTCTTGGGCAAAATCCAAACAAAACATTATGAAGCCATAGAAGCACAAAAACACAACAATTTAGATGGTTGTAAGGACTGTTTAAGAGGAGCTCACCTTAAAAATTTGCATAGCCTCGAGGGTTTTGTTATCCGGAGTAGCATTAATGTCCCATAAACAAATATGTGAATCCTCAGAGCCACTAAGTAAATGGCCCTGCTTGAACTTGTTCCATGATAAACCATAACCTTCGGACTTGTGACCCCTCAACCTCAAGTCAGGATTACATGTACCATCTAGAGGTGGTTTGGATGGGTGTTTACTGTAGTCAAAAACAAGGACTTCAGCGCTGACAGTCTTTGTGGCAATAATAAATGGGTTTTGAGGCATATAACGGGCTCTATTGACTTCGCCGTCGTGATTTATATGCTGGATTATTTGTACCTGAACTGAGAAAAGATTCAATGAAATTTGCATCTTTACAACAAGAATTCATCAATCGATCTACTCAAGATCTATCAATTGCAGTATCAATTGAATCCCCCTATCTTAAACTTTTTCCTTTGAAAGCATTACAGGAACTAAAAAAGAACTACTCAAGATGAAAATTCCGTCCGATTCCAGATCAGTTCTATCAAGCAATAAAATTCAGATTCAAGATTCAATTTCACGTTCTTCCAGTTCTAAAGAAAAGGTTCAAATCCACATACCTTGCCGTTCGCACACCCAAAGCCACCCGCACTGGCACGATCGTCACGGTAATGTCGCGCATCGTTCTCCGAATTCTCAAGCGAAAGCTGAACCTGAGCAACCATGAGGTAATTCGGCTTATTATCGAAGCTATGAGTCCCCAAAATCATCTTCTGAACGGAGTAATCCTTTCCCGGAGGCTCATCCCGGTCCGGCAACCACTCGACGGTGAGTGAAGGCCACTCTAGGGCATGAGTGATGATCAAATCGTAAAGAAATGGAGTATTCTTCTTCCAAATCTTATACTCCTCATTTACCAGTCTCTCGTTCGTTTTTCCACGTATCTCTTCATCGCCCTTCTCCATTGTCTTCTTCATGAAGCAAAATTTGCAGAGTTTGAGGGTCGATTTCGTCGGTTAGAAGCAAAGTTGGGAGCTCAGTTCCCCGGCGAAGTTCCCGCCAATATGTGTTCAAGAAGAGGTAGTGCTTTAGTTATAACTCCCTTCAAATTTTCGTGTTAGCTTTTCCTTAGGACTGTGGCAGTTAATGTATTTTAATATATTGAATTCATATCTCCAATTTTATTTAATAGACGGAATTATTAAATAAAAAATTAAGTCAAAATCTCGGGCTTGCTTCCATTGATTTCTTAGTAGACACGTTTTAAAACTTGAAGAAAAACCCGAAAGGAAAAGTTCAAAGAAGACAATATCTGATAGCGGTAAACTTAAACTGTTACGTTAACATCTAGAGATGGTGCATCGTTTTTCTGAACGTTCGAGCTATTAATTAACTACTATTTAGTAGGTTTCTCAAAACGTATAAACAAAAATAAGAAGCAATTGGTCTTGAAAAGGATACCGATACGCATACATTACATTATTGTATGAAAAAACCTAGTTGAACCAGTTCGAATGCTATAATTAAGTCCGTCTAACCTTCTTCGGCGAGTCCCCACCCCTTGCAACAGGCAACCCTTACATGAACTCTCCTCTTGTTGATCGAAAAACTCGAACCATAAAAATAAATAAATAAATAAATAAAAATATTAATTAATTATCCTAAACCATAGACACTACACATATTTATAAACAAAAGAAAATATCTTAAGAAGTGACCGTTAAAAAATCAGAAGGATGGAAATGCACAGTTCACTGCACATTCCAAAACTGTCACAGTTGGATACCTCTGGGTAATTCTATCACCATACAAAATGAGCAATAACTGATTATATAATTTGAGATCTTTCCTCATTATTTCACTCAAAAGAGGAAGCTGCGGAAGGTGTTTACAAAAGAAAACAGGAACTGTGTTCATCAAGAGTCAGCATATACTGGAACAGGCAAGAAAGGGAAGGGTGCAACCGAAGCATACGCAACAGGTGGTCGACCTTGGGCGAAACCTCGGCGATGCTCCGTCTTGTTCTTTTGTGCAATATATCTGTCCTCCTGTATCAACCCATCCAACATCGTTTCAGAACTATCTTCTTCCATGGTCTGCTCATTGTCAGAAAGACGATGAAACAGAAGTCCTGACATAAAAACAGGAAGATACAAGAGGCTAGCATGAAACATCCTTCTTGCTTTCTGCATCGTGCAGTGTCGGTAGAACGAAAACGCAGTCGCACTGATTGCAAGTGTGAGGATGGATGATTCTAGACAAAACCATCCCGAAGTGATACCCCCTGAAAAGATTAAATACCATGTCAATTCGGTCATGTTTGGTATCATTGGCATGGGAGGAAACCAGGTAGACAACACAATGGTCAAATTGTATAAATCGTGACAACGTCCCAGATTTTATGTCAGCATAATGTATAAAATTTTGAGAAGATCCTCAGATACAACAACTTTCTTAGTCAGCTAACAAACAAGAGAATAGTTCAGATGTAGAACAAGTTGTTAAACTACCACAATGTGGGAAAGCATGTTTTTGGTTGGTAATGAAATTTACCGGCGCTGTAGATGATAGAAAGACTTTTGATGCGAACTCTCAGATAATAGAAACTTGGAACTTGTGGGATACAAACTCTACTGAACTTACACACACACAATATAATGGTTTCAAAGAAAGAAAATGGTGTGCATTGGCCTAGACCTTACCAGCAGTTTATATGTCATTTCAACTTTCATGGTGCACAGATGGAATTAGCATAAGTTGAGACAAAAACTAGAATGGCGTGACACCAAAATTAATGGTCTTTTAGATTATGGTTTTAGAAGGATAGATGGCTTGACAACTATCCTCGAGTCAGACCTTTCCTAAACTCTATGCCATATATAACACAAACGGAAAGTTAGTAACTGCTAGAAAGACGATCAAACCAGGGACCTCGGACTAAATCTATTTGATAGAAAAATGGAAGAGTGGGATAAGTTCGCTAGTTTGAAGGATGTGTTCCTCAGAACAATTGGAATGCAATGACCTTATGATTAGCACGGTTGCACAGGGCTGTTCTCTTGTGAGTTTGTTGCTTTTCACTTACAGGTCCCAATTACTAAATTGGAGCCAGAGGGATATCTTACAAACTTGTAGAGGAAATGTTCCTAAAAACATGGCCTTCTTCCTTCAATTATTGGCCTCTAGAAGCTCAAATACCCGGGATAGAATCCAAAGAAAGAACGCTTCTTTAACCTTTTTGCCTCAAGTTAGTACGAACTATTACCAATATGCAACAGCTCGTATGTCAGTAAGTTTACACAAGAAGTATAACAATTTGTATCACCCATAGAGTTAGCAGTGGCATGGATGCAGTTTCTTAGGCTACTAGGCCTGGTTTGATAACCATTATGTTTTCTGTTTTTAAAATTAATCTTATAAACACTTCTACTCTCTATAGTTTTCATTGTTTATAACCTACTTTTAAGAACATTTTCAAAAAACTAAGTCAAATTTTGAAAATTAAAAAATTGTTTTTAAAAAACTTGACTTTTTTATTTTAATTTGGCTTTAAAGTTCAAAGGAAGGTGAAAAACTTACCTAATTTTTCTTTAGGAAACAAACATAATTTTAAAAAAATAATAATATGAAATGAGATCTTAGTAGGTTGGTTAGAGCGAAAGATTACATATAGATGGTATTAGGGGTTGGGAAAGGCAGGCATAGCTTTGGGGAATAATCTAGCATGCAACTTACCAAACTGTTACTATTATATTTAATTTCTATTTTCTCGTAGATGTCGCAATATAGTTACATTGTCATTTTCTTCTAATCGGGATCCTATTAGTAATTGTTTTAAACTGTGCACTCCGCCTTCGGCCTGTGACGGGAGCTATCGTGACTTCAAAACTACTCAAACTGCTACTAAGTTGCTTGCATCATGACATTTTTTAAAGGTAAAGGATTGTAAAACATATCCTACTATATGTCAAAAGTCAGCATGGAGATGAAATCTGCAGCAGATGACTACCAAAAAGAGAGTGTGATAGTAACTTACAATCATAAGCCAAGAATCCCAGAGGAACGAGGTACAGACAGTTTCTTAAAGCCACAGCGGCAGTTCTTTGACCAGAAGCATCAGCAAGAGAGAACATTTTATACCTAAAATACCAGAGAGAAGGGTAAGAGAGAGAATTCCAAAGAGTTCCAATAACTAAACAACTCCTTGTCATACGTTTTTTAGGTGTTTTGAACTTTGAATACTTAGTACAAAAATTATGGACCCCATTTAGGCGTTTCAAAATTCATCTTTGTAAACTTCTATAGACTACGCAATCTGCCAACCCACGACAGTTTAATCTAGACTGAAAAAGTACACTTCAAGTTTTCAATACTTGGCAATCTTCTAATATACTTCAAACCATCCAGATAAATGAACAATTTTAACACCAAAAAGAAAGATAAAAAATATTTTGGATAGGATACAAAAGTTGTATTATAAAACGCCAAACAAGACCAGCCTGAAAACCGGGGTAGAAGAACCCTACTAAAAAACTAAAGAATTAGTGCCTTCTAAATACTTCTAATAAGGAGAAGTCTGTAACTACAAAAAAAATTGGTTGGTTCGAGATCCACCAAGACATTAAATGTCTCAGCCCATTACAAAGAGAATCAAAAGGTAATAGCTCATCTTTGGAATTCTTTGGTTTCTTTCTTTCCAAATACTCCGTAGGAGACCTCTAGGCGAACAATTTTAACAAATATTCATTGTAACCATGATGATAATATGATGGATTGATTAACATACAAATTAGCATTGCAATCAAAATATATCCTTACCCTCCAGCAGCATAATCATCACGACACAAATATGCAAGAGCCATAAAATGGGGTATTTGCCAAAAGTAAAGGGCAGCAGGAAGAATCATTGAATTTAGAGATATTTGTCCTGACGCAGCAGCCCACCTGAAAGGCCACATCAAAAAAACTTCATACTTCAATATTGCTCATATTCATTGCTTGATAGCACTGCCATATGCACTAAAATCTTAACAGTGCCTCTGCAGCAATATCATACGACAAAACAAGCTGAACAACCAAGAAAAAAGTCAATACTCCACTAAACTAGTCAGAAGATTAAGTGGTCAAATTTAAAAGGTAAGGCCCAATATATAAAAACCTCTGTTTGCAAGGGGTAAGATCTATTTCACTTAAAAGATATATAAGAAGAACACTAGATTAGAACTTACCCAAGAAGTGGTGGTATAGCACCAACTATGGCACCAACCCACGTATTTACGGGGTGAATCTGTTTGAGTGGGGTATATACAAATGCATAGAGAATCAAATTTGAAGCTGCAAGACCAGCTGCCAAGATATTAGCCTGCAACAGCCTTGTCCATAAAGAACAAAATAAGCATATTGGCTCATTGTCCCTAGAAATTGACAACATATTTATAGTTCACAGTCCAATAACAACAAAAATATGATGAGCGATTTATCTTGTCACCTTGGTAGCTAACATAGCAGTGCCAGCTAAACCAACAGAAGTTGCCCAGGTGACTGCATGTGGCATTGTGATGCGCCCTGAGGGTAGTGGTCTTCGACATGTTCTCTTCATTTTAGCATCATTTTTTATTTCAAAAACCTAATTAAGTAAATTTCTAATTAGTGTAACACACAACTAAGAGAAAATTAGAATAACATAGAAATCTAATGCTTTATAGATAATCTGATTAACTTGCTCCCCATGACTTCCAAAGAGTTGTGAGCATTATTATCAAGGACGCTGTACGGCTATCTTAGCCGAAGTCAATTTCAACACACACACACACAAACGAAACAAATAAATTTAAAAAAAAAAAAAAAAACAATTAACAGCGGAGTTAAAATTCTGAAAGCCACAAATATTGCAGTATTACAAGTCCACAAATTGTTAGTACATAGTACTCATCTTTTACAGCCTTGGTTAATATGCAACAGATCTTAAACTCAAAGTGATCGCCTAGAAACCATGGATATGGATGGAATACACGGATAGGATGCATCCATTACATGGTGAAACATTATTTTCTCAAAAATAAAAGAGAGAAATTTTTTAAAAAAAAAGACATGAATACAGCATAGGCACTTTAAGGAGTTGCAATTGACGATGAAAGATACCTGATTTAAGGAGTTTGCAGATGCTGCAACCATCATGGTACCAGCACAAGTCCAACAAAGTCCCCCAAGGTCCACAGTACTTCCACTCCCTAAAACGAACCCAGTTCCAGAAGTTGCAACAACTAGCATACTGCAACAGAGGTGCAAATCGAGACAAAAGAAACAATAGTCACAAAAATGAAATTAGGAGGTAGAAAATCATTGCCCAAGCAAGAAGAAAGGTCTACAATTTTTCATGAAACGAGAACTTCCATTTAAGAAAGAAAGAGAATCAGCAAGGCTAATGTGTTACATAATTCCAGCATATATTTTATTTTCTTTTCTTTTCTTATGTATGCGATCGTCCGAAAGCTTACACACACCTCGACTATTCTCACAAAATAACCATCTAACCTAATTACATTCAGTAATCGAGGAATCTAATAGGATATTAATTCCAGTATAGATTTTCTTTTCTTTCTTGATGTATGCGCACATCCGAAAGTTTACACACACTTTGACTATTCTCACAAAACAACCGTTTGACCATATTACATTTATTTGTCAAGGAAACTAATAGAATATTAAATCCAAGGTAGGTAGCCACCATGATTTTAACTCATTCCTCTCATCACTATATCATTTATATTGATGCTTATTAGTTATGACCACTAGGTCAACCTATGTGGTTAGTTTTGTATAGATTATCGACATCAGTTCAATCCATGCTTTTGCTTGATGGAAACAAAGAATAGCATAAATTCCTAAAAGATAAGCTAAAATTGTAGAGAAAAATTCAAGACCAAAGGAAGATTGTTTAAGTTTTATTCCCCCATATGTAAAGAACCTAATATTTATTGATGCAATCAAAACTCGAAGTGTCAATCCAAAGGCACTAATTCCATATCAAAACACCATAGGGTTCTCCTAAAGAAATTAGACCAAACACATAATGCGCGTAAGAATAATTAAGGTTCCAAAATGGCTTCAATGAACACAATAATGCAATGAAATTATCAACTCAAGAAACGTGTGTTGACAATAATTTCATTCAAAACAGCATAGACGAAGGGAATAGTTACAAACTCCTCGAATAATTGTGGGACAATACAATATTACAAAAGCAGCTCTAAGGAACCTGACTTTTAAAGAGAATGCTCGAATCCTTTGAATGAATAGCAGCGTATTTATGAGAATTTGGAAATTATTGAGATTTAATGCTGGCCTTTGCTTCTTATCTCAATTGTGCAAAATATTACAAAGCAGTAATACGAAATCGAATTTCACTCAAATTCGAGTAGACTCAAAACGTGAAAGCACGGTCAAACACTACCAACAAATAAAAAAACCAATTGAACAGGAACAAAGTACCTAAGACGAGCCTTGGAGAGCTCCCAGTAACAGCGACCATAGTGGCGAGCCAAGTCCACGGCCTCCCTGGCTCTGGAAACCACCGATGCGGAAGCCAAAGATGAAGGATCTGCAACGCTCGAAAAGACCCGAACTCCATGGGAATTCGAAAAAACTTGTCTGGTGGGATCCGAGGAGGACGGCGACAATGATAACAAGGAGAATAACGATGAGGAGTAAGGATAGAGAGCGCGCAGAGACGGCCGAGCGACGGTGATGTGACGATAGAAGGTGGAGATGGAGGTGGTGGTGGTTGAAGGGAGAGGGAATGAAGATGATGACCGGAGTTTGGATGAGAAACTCCGGGAGTTCCTCCACATGGCGGCAGCGGCGATGGCTAGGGGACGAATTTGGGATCTAACGCGGTCAATAATCTGCTTCCATGGCGGGGACTTCAGAATTTTTATTCCTATAACTATTCTTTTTTTCTTTTAAAAAAAAAAATATATATCTTATTTACCGTCGACGATGTAATTCCCTTGTGATAATTCAAATTTACTCGTATTTTGTTATTTATTTATATGGTTTAAAAAATATCATATAACCATATTATATATATATATATATATATATATATATATATATATATATAATTGGGTCCCGACCAAAAAAAACATTCCTACTCCCTTTCTCATTTCACGTCTCAATAAGAATTTTCGCTTTAGTCGATCTCCACGGGGCCAAATTAAATAAACATTTCTATTTACTGTATCAATTTATATATAATGCACCCACTTTTTTTATTTTTTTAATATATTTAATTGAAATATATACCCTTTTAAATTTTAAATTTTAGGGTTTAACTTAAAAGAATATAGTAAAATATTATTTCAAATAAAATATTTAATAAAAAAATTTATTAGTTGCACAAAAAAAATATATTTTTTGATTATTTAAACCTAATAAAATAGAGAAAAATGACATTTTTTATTTCATTATAACACAACAATAAAACGTTGAATTAAATATTACATCGCTCAACTGGAAAGTAATCGGAATCATCTCTCAAGTCTCATAGCGTCAACCGCCCGGTTATCCTCCGACCGGAGTAGGTTTCGTCTTCAAATCTACAGCCACGATTATGTCCGGTCCAATTTCAACGGTCATGATCGAACCACCTCAAAACTACTTATTTATTTATTTTTCTTTTAATCAAATAATTCGATTATGAAACCATCGAAATTGGATCAAACGGCGTTGGAATTGACATTCTTCTCCCTCCAACTTTATTCTGCCGCCATTTTCGGTCGGAGCGAAGCCCTAGACAGTGGCGATAGCGGCGGCGGCGGCGGCCTCACGGCTCTCGAATTTGATGTATTTGTACCATTTGGCGCAGATGATGTAGACGATGAGATCCGCCGCCGTGAGGATGGCTAAGAGGAAGAAAAATCGGTCTAAATGGCCTCTGTTTAGGTTTCCAGGGATCCATCCCGGCATGTTACCGTTCGTTGAGACCTTCATCACGATCGTCACCAGCAAGCTGCTAACGTAGTTGCCGAAGGAAATCGAGGTCATACAGAGAGCACTACCGAAGCTTTTGAGTCCGTCAGGTGCTTGACTGTTGAAGAATTCCAGTTGGCCGACGTACATGAAAACCTCAGATGCTCCGATTAGTACGTACTGAGGAATCTGCCAGAAAATGCTTAGGGAACTCGATTCCTCACAATGGAGGCAATCTTTGTCGGCGTATCTTAATCGAAAAACCTCGACGGTTCCGGCGGATACCATGGCACAGATTGCGATTACAAGTCCGATCCCCATTCTTTGAAGCTCTGTGAGGCTCGATTTGGTTAATCGAGTGTAGATTGGATCGATTACTCTACGGTAGATGAAGATGAACGCTGCGACGCTGAGAATGTCGAAGCTCGACATGCTAGCGGGAGGGATGTGGAATGTAGAAATGTTGGTTCTCATGACGGCGCCTTGCTCGACGAACAGAGAAGCCATTTGAGTGAAGACGACGGAGTAGAGGATCGTGCAAAGCCAAATCGGGAGGAGTCTGAGAACGCATTTGACTTCTTCGACTTGAGTAACCGTACAGAGACGCCATGGATTCCGAGTTCCATCGTCAAATTGATCCATCTCAGGTAATGTAATTGCTGCTGCTCTGTCCAAAAATCTGTAAAACAACGACACAATCACACATCCACACTATTACATTCATGTTTCTGGAAATCAAACATTCAATCCAAGTAGAAATGATGATGAAACTTACCTGAATCCATTGGTGTGTAGAATTTTCCTAGCTCCATTGTTACTAACCAAATCCTTCTCATCCTCATCAAACAATCCCTCAGAATTAGGCATAATCTGAACCTTCCATTTCCTAGTAGCTGCAACCAGCACTTGAGAAACCCTAGAGAGGGGATTTCCTTTAGGAGTAAAATGTCTATACCTAGGGATTCCACAGAGGAACAAGATCAAAGCCATAGCAGCAGAGGCAGTAGAAGCCCAGAAACCAATCACCCACATTCCTTCATCTTCAAAGTAACCCAAAATAGTGTTGGAGAACAGTGAGCCAAGGTTGAGAGCCAAGTAGAAGTAGCTGAAGAAGGCAATTTTGGAGAGGCCTTCCTTAGGGTCTTCTTCATCAAACTGGTCTGCCCCAAATGTGGCTATGTTGGGTTGGTATCCTCCATTGCCAAGGGCTACCAAGTATACTGAGAGATAGAACAGGGCAATGTGGTAGGAGGAGTGAGAATCGCATGGAGTATGCTCATCTCCACACCCTTTGGGTTTCAACAGAAATAGGCCGGATGTTATTGATAGTGAAGCTAGACCCTGCCCAACAACAATAATAAAAAGGTAAACAAAACTTACGTCCACGTCTAGATTCTCGTTCGTTAAGATATAGCTTATCAGCTAAAGGGTTAACGTTCAAATTAAGATATAGCTCATTAGCCTTAAGATCCTCGTACGTTAAGATATAGCCATCAACCAAGACGTATTAGTTCAGATCCTCGTACCCATAAGTATCATGATCGAACCCAACAAAAAAAAAACGACCCAAATAATTTGAAGTTTAAAAAAGTCATATGTGGGGGCCAAATATTATAATTATTATTTATTGATTTACATTATTGGGTCACTTTCTAACATACATTTACCTTCAGCTTCCACTTTATTAAACATTTGTTTTGTGGTTTACATAAAAAAAAAACATATTTGTTTAGGTTTATGTCAAAGAAAAAGGCAACTTTTTCTTTTTCTTTTTTCCTTTTTTTTTTTACTTTTTCTCACTAAACGACGCCGTCTGTCGTTCATAAAGTAGCCACTACAAATTTTACAAATTAGAATTATATTTATTTTTATTCAGATTATCATTTTATTAAAATTATTAAATTCCAATTTCTAACATAAAAACCCTACCATTTTGATTTGAATAGTTTTAGCAAATAGCTACAAAAACTCAATAATTTCATCCCCACCGCACGCTAAATCTTTACGTTATGTCATATTATTTCATTATTGACATAAAAACACGATAATAAAGATGAATGATTGAAAATTCACAAGACGTGAAAGCAAGTTTCATATGACGTTTGAAATAACAAATAAAAAGTGATTGAACAATCGAAAATGTTGCACTCAACAAAAGTAATCAGTTCGAAAAGAAAAAACAAAAAACGACTTACCAAGACGAAAATAGCTTGAAATATGGCACACGTCTTGAACCTTCCTAAGTACGAATCACTAAGGAAGGCTCCAAGAAGAGAGAAAATGTAAACAGTTCCTGTCCACTTGCTAACGTTATTGGCCGCTGCCGCATTGTCTTGTCCTATAACCCTCGTTAGAAACAGCACCAAGTTCACTCCAACTCCGAAAAACGCCAACGTAGCCAACCCTTGATTCACTGCCATTAATACACAAATCATTTAAACTTATTAGCTCGAGTTACTCATCTACGTAAATCTCACGAATACTTTCTGGGTCATTAAAAACACGTCAAAATGCATGGTATGTTCCAAGACGAACGTACCAAGTAGCAAGATTCCAGCAACCCAAGTTCCAGTTTTGCCCCGAACAGCGGGACGACCATGTCGGTCAACAGCTCCGTCAAGCGTAAGCACCTCTTTCTCAGCTGTCGTCATCGTCGTTGTCTTCTTCCTCTGCATAGTACTCTAAAAAAACATAAAAAAATTAAATTAAAAAATGGAAATCAGAATCAAGAATCTCAAAATTACAAATCTGAACCCAAAAAAAAATCAAAAATCAAAAATCAAAAGAAGAATTTAGAAGAACATTAGTAAAGTTTTTAAGAACACGAGTGGTTTTCCACTTTATTTCTGATCCCTAAAACTCACGTATAAAACATTTACTCGTTATCTCGACAACCAAATGTAGTCAAATTGTCACGTTAACGATTCAAAGTAACCGATGTTCATCCGTGAGTACTCGAAAAAGCTAGCGAAAGCTCTAGATCTTATTCGTACGTGCACGTAAACTGGCTCGAACACGTGAACAAAAATTTAGGTTACTAACCTGACGCAAACAAGAGATATTGAGACAAGCCATTGAAGAGCAAGCAAGTGGAGAAGAGCTTGGAGAGCAGCAACAATGGCNTTTTTGAAATTATTTGGAGATGATGGAATGGAATGGGGAGGTGGGATTTGGGGATATTTATAGACAGAGGAGAGAGAAAGACAAGGACTTGAACAGCTGTGAGAAAGTGGGAAGGGAGGAGGAAAGAAGGAGAAGGGGGGCATTTTTATTTATTTTATTTAAAATAATCTCTCAATAATTTATTTATTTAAATTAAAACAATTAATAAATTGTGGTATTAATAGTAATTAAACAGGAATGTAAGGCCATTAGTGTTTTAAAATAATTTTTTGCACCTAATATTAATTTTTAAACCCGACAAAAAAAAATTAAATATTGGGCTTTATATATATTGGCCCAAATTTACATTTACGCGATCCATTTTATTTTTCTTTTTTGAAAATCTCTCATATTAATTTATTATTCACTAAATTAATAAAATACCCAATTTACCCTTTCACTGTATATTTGATTTAAAAAATATTCATAAAATTTTAAATTTTAATAATATTCTTCTACTATAATATATATATATATCCTTAAATTTTAAATTTTTTTATTAATATCTTTCCTTCTTTTTTTTTTTATTAGTAACGTTAATATTATTAACCTTTATAAAGTAAAAAAAATTACTCTTAATACGTGGATGAAAATCTTGATCGACACCTAATAAATTATTTCTAAAATTTTTAATATTACTTTGAGAATTAATAAATATTTTTTAATTGTGGTACTAAAGATAAGAATATTTTCTAATTTCTTTTTTAAAAGTTTATGATATAAACCAAACTTTTAAAATTTAAATATATTTTTTAAATTAACCTTTAAAAGTTGACGAGCAACGTCATTATTATTTTTTAATAAATGTGTATAAAAAATATTATTCTAAATTTGATAAATATTACTCTTCGCATTTAATAAAGATATATACATAGATGGATTTTTATAAAAGAAAAAAAAAATTATTAATGGAGGAATGTAGGTTAAATTATCGAGATTTAAAATGATAATTGAGGTAAATAATTATTGTAATTTTTTTTCTATTTAAAAAAGTAAATAATTATTGTTATAGTGACTACTAAATACGTGGAGATTTTAGTTCTAAGGATGCAGACTAGCAGTGTGAGAATAAAAAATGATCACCTTTTGTAATTAATGCTCGATTATATTTTTATTATTCCAAAAATACCCCTTGATATAATCCAATATTACAACAAAACAATTAAAAAAAAAACAAAAACAAAAGTCTCACACGCCACGTAAGGGAAGTAGGAATATTCATTATAATCTCTATTTGGATCTAGAAGATTCCTTCAAAATTAAAATATCAAGCAACTAATCAATTAATATTTATTATTAATATTCATTTTTTAAGTAATTGGATGTATCTTATCATAACACCATCAAATATAAACAATTAATCCAAAAAAAAAAAAAAACATAGCACATTATCGCTGTACAAGAACCTCGTCCCGATGCAGCGTACAAAATAAACTTTTTTTACTCGGTGCGGTACAAACTCGACCCGCTATTACCTTTTCCATGCGATTCGGCTTATTATTTCTCAACCAGTCATATACGAGGAATTAGTTCGTTTAATATATGTGTGAGATCCCACATCGGTTGGAGAGAGAAACGAGTGTCAGCAATGACACTGGGGTCTCGAAGGTGTGACAGCGAGGACGTTGAGCCCTAAAGGGAGGTGGATTGTGAGATCGCACATTGATTGGAGAGAGAAACAAGTGTCAACGAGAACGTTGAACCCTGAAGGTAGGTGGATTATGGAGATCTCACATCGATTGGAGAGAGAAACGAGTGTCAACGAGAACGCTGGACCCTGAAGGTAGGTGGATTATGGAGATCCCACATCAATTTGAGAGAGAAACGAGTGTCAACGAGAATGCTGGACCCTGAAGGTAGGTGGATTATGGAGATCCCACATCGATTGAAGAGAGAAACGAGTGTCAACGAGAATGCTGGACCCTAAAGGTAGGTGGATTATGGAGATCCCACGTCAATTTGAGAGAGAAACGAGTGTCAACGAGAATGCTGGACCCTGAAGGTAGGTGGATTATGGAGATCCCACATCGATTGAAGAGAGAAACGAGTATCAACGAGAATGTTGAACCCTGAAGGTAGGTGGATTATGGAGATCTCACATCGATTGGAGAGAGAAACGAGTGTCAACGAGAACGCTGGACCCTGAAGGTAGGTGGATTATGGAGATCCCACATCAATTTGAGAGAGAAACGAGTGTCAACGAGAATGCTGGACCCTGAAGGTAGGTGGATTATGGAGATCCCACATCGATTGAAGAGAGAAACGAGTATCAACGAGAATGCTGGACCCTGAAGGTAGGTGGATTATGGAGATCTCACATCGATTGGAGAGAGAAACGAGTGTCAACAAGAACGCTGGATCCTAAAGGTAGGTGGATTATGGAGATCCCACATCAATTTGAGAGAGAAACGAGTGTCAACGATAATGCTGGACCCTGAAGGTAGGTGGATTATGGAGATCCCACATCGATTGAAGAGAGAAACGAGTTTCAAAAAAAAAAAAAAAACATAGCACATTATCGCTGTACAAGAACCTCGTCCCGATGCAGCGTACAAAATAAACTTTTTTTACTCGGTGCGGTACAAACTCGACCCGCTATTACCTTTTCCATGCGATTCGGCTTATTATTTCTCAACCAGTCATATACGAGGAATTAGTTCGTTTAATATATGTGTGAGATCCCACATCGGTTGGAGAGAGAAACGAGTGTCAGCAATGACACTGGGGTCTCGAAGGTGTGACAGCGAGGACGTTGAGCCCTAAAGGGAGGTGGATTGTGAGATCGCACATTGATTGGAGAGAGAAACAAGTGTCAACGAGAACGTTGAACCCTGAAGGTAGGTGGATTATGGAGATCTCACATCGATTGGAGAGAGAAACGAGTGTCAACGAGAACGCTGGACCCTGAAGGTAGGTGGATTATGGAGATCCCACATCAATTTGAGAGAGAAACGAGTGTCAACGAGAATGCTGGACCCTGAAGGTAGGTGGATTATGGAGATCCCACATCGATTGAAGAGAGAAACGAGTGTCAACGAGAATGCTGGACCCTAAAGGTAGGTGGATTATGGAGATCCCACGTCAATTTGAGAGAGAAACGAGTGTCAACGAGAATGCTGGACCCTGAAGGTAGGTGGATTATGGAGATCCCACATCGATTGAAGAGAGAAACGAGTATCAACGAGAATGCTGGACCCTGAAGGTAGGTGGATTATGGAGATCTCACATCGATTGGAGAGAGAAACGAGTGTCAACAAGAACGCTGGATCCTAAAGGTAGGTGGATTATGGAGATCCCACATCAATTTGAGAGAGAAACGAGTGTCAACGATAATGCTGGACCCTGAAGGTAGGTGGATTATGGAGATCCCACATCGATTGGAGAGAGAAACGAGTGTCAACGAGAACATTGGGCCCTGAACGTAGCTGGATTACGGAGATCCCACATCGGTTGAGGAGGAGAACGAATTATTCCTTATAAGAGTGAGGAAACCTCCCGACGCGTTTTAAAATTTTTAAAAGGAAGCCTGAAAGTAAAAACTAAAATAGAACAATATCAGCTAGAAGTGGACATATTATTTAATTAACAAAAATAAAATATAAATAAATATATTATTTAAAGACCCTTTACAACTTGGGTGGAGAATACAAAAAAATTATTTAAAAAATTAAGAAAAAAACAAATGCATAATTAAACCTAATCACAATAATTAAAACGAATTAAAGACCTCCAAGTCAATCTAATGTTACTTAAGATAATCCACAACCCAACAACATAATAAAATAATTAAATTTAATTACTCGAACTCAAATCAACTCAAACACGTTGATAATTAAATTAATTAAAAAATAAACAGATTAGGTAAACCAGATTTTCATTTTTATATTTATTTCAAAATTTCATCGGCTTAATTAAACATAATTATTCAACGTTAATAATAACTTTTAATGGAATTTCTAGCTAATTTATTTTGTATTTTAAAATATTTATTTTATTTAATTGACTTCTTGGAATTGATACCTAATTTCTTGGATCGATAATATTATATACACGTCACACATTGCGTTATACCATACTACGCAGCCACATTTCATTCTAAGGCTCTAAATAATAATTTCATATTATATCAATATTACATGTTTTTTTTATATATTTTTTTTATATTATATGATATGATATTTTTACGTGTATGGCTCTCATTCCATTGATTATCTCACCAAATCTCTTCAATTAATATATTAATTTATTTATAAAAATAACTTAATATTAGGTGTATAATAAAACAAATTTAATTTTTTTTCAAGAATATTGTTTGTTATATAATGATTAATACGACAATAAAATGGTTAAATATCACAATCGATAGCAAGCTTTCGAGTTTTTTTATCTTATATATATATATATATACATACAAAAAAAAAATGATATTATTATTAATAGCATGTTTAAAAAATACCTGCAAAATTTTAAAAATTAACATTAATATTTTTTATTTTTCTTAAAAAAATAATTTTTTTATCGTTAATATATGGACAAAGTTATCTATCAACACTTCATATATTATCTACAAATGTTTTAATATTTTAAATAAATTCAAAGGTATTTTTGAAAATTTTAAAATAAATTTTAAGATATTTTCAAAATTTCTTAAATTTAGTTTTAATACATTTATTAAAAACTTTTTATTAAATATTAAACATTTACCTTTAAGAATAACAGTAAGATATTATTTTTATTAATTTAGTCTAATTTTTTTTTTTAAATGCTTATTAAAAATAATTATGGTCAACGAGGGACAGCAAACAATTGCCGAAAATACCCTTCTCTCTATAAACTATAAAGGTTAGAGAGAGAGAAAGTAGCAGGGGTTTTGCATGGGTATTTATGGTATAAAGGAAAGAAATCGTGGAGGTCGGCTGTGAGGTTCGTATGGGACAAATAAATCTTTATATTCTTAATAGTCATCCCATCATTATACTTGGATCTTAATATAGGTGGCGGCTATGAATGTATTAAATTTAATAATATATAAAATATAAAATAAATATAACTCACGATAATTAATATATATTATTTATTTAGACGTCCATCGTTCAAATCTTCGTAGAGAATAGTCGTTAGTTCTAGAAGTAGTATCGCACCCGAGCAACAAAATCACGAGCTACCATATTCATGACTAGCACAAGGCGTGAACGCAAGGGCATGAATGAGTAATTTACGTTGTTTGTAAAGTCCTATGTCGGCAATCATTTATGTCTCGATTACATTTCGATGGAGTCACCAAAATTAGTTGAATTAATAAAATTACATATAAAACAACGAAATATAATTTTTTTTTTATAAAGTGACGTGTATATTATTTGTCTATTAAATTTTAAATACAAATTCAAATTTATGACCTCTGGATCACTAATATATATATCTCGATAAGTTGACGCTAAATTTTAATAGTCGAACTACATTATATAAAAAAAAAAATTTGAAAAATCGTCGTTTTGTTATTTGTTCAAGTTGATTTAGTTATTTCCAGTAGAGACAATTTTAATTTATTTTATTTTTTTATAACGTCTAAGGACAAAGACATTTATAAAAAAAATGTCATTTCATATATATATATATATATATATATATATATATATTTGTATGATGTGATATTTTTTGTGTTATATAAATTGACATGCCAACCATATGTCATGTAAGAAATCTTTGTAATGTGACATGTAAGATTAACATGAAATGATAACACAGTATTTGTAATGTGTATTCTTGCTTATCTATTTCGACTTTATTTATTTATTTATTTATTATTATTATTATTTTTAATTGAATCCCCATTCAATGACTTTAAAATACTTTGTTTTGGCAATTTTTATATTTTTTCCAAAAATATTTTAATTAATTAAATCCATTTTTATTAGTCAATTGTCAAAAAAAAAAAAAAATGTTTTGTTAAATAATGGATTACGTCCTATTGATGGATTCAGCGCGGGTTGAAACTATTTTTAAGATTATTATGAAGATCGATAATATTTGATGTTCATCAGAAATATTAACCATTCATTAATACTGAATATTTAAAATTTATGATATTTTAATTATTAATGTGTCACGTATTATAAATAAATATATATTTTAAATAATTAAAAAAACATAAATAACCCGAACATAACTTAATTCGATCCATTTAAATTACCAATTAAATACCCTGATTATTATAGATTTAATTTTTTATTGTATTTAATTTCTAAATATTTATTTTCACACCAACCAAGCAAAACATACGATCCAAGTGGGTCATTAATAATAATAATAATAATAATATTATTAATATTATTAATATTGTTAAAATAGTGCATAGGATTGATTGGATAGGTGTCGCGACTTTGGGTCGATGAATCTAACCTTTTTTCTTTCCTTTCTTAAAAAGAAAAAAAGAAAAAGAAAAAGAAAAAAAAAAGAAAAGAAAAGACAATGACAGAATAAAATAATATTATTTTAATCAAACTTTTCCACTTTCATTTAATTGCTTACTTAATCTGTTTCCACTTTCATTAAATTAACAATAATCATATTAATTAATAACACCCTTCCTTTTCATTTTCCGCATTTTTAATTAATATACTTTTTTTTTAATTAATTACCAAAAAAGTCCAAAATCCAAATTTTAAATTTAAATTTGGATAAAAATCTCACCTATTATTTATTGTAAAATTGCCAAATTGGCATATAAAATTTGGAGAATAATTATTTTTTAAAATTATAACAACTCTCGCGTATAAAATTATGCATTGTGATAAAACACCCGCTCTATCATAAAGAGTCGTAGTTATCAACATTCAATAAAATAAATAATATTTATTATTTCCAATATCGAGACCCAGATACATAGATCCAAAGAATATTCTTTATAAAATAAAATTTACGGGCGTAAGCTAACTCGAACATTAATGTTAATTAATTATAAATATATATAATTTAATAAACACTTGTTTTTTTTTTTGGAGTGAATTAAAAAATTAACACTAAGGTCGATCAATTAGCGCTCAAAACGTGGGTGCCACGTCTCTATTCGACAGTCCCAGTGGGCCATTACGTGGATTTCAACTAACGGTAATATTTTTTTAAAAAAATATTATTTTATTTTAGTTCAGGCATTTCATCGAACACATTGTAAGCACAGTTCTCAGAATAGTACAGAATCCAATTCCCTTTCTGCTCCTTCTCAACAATGGTGCGATCCACGTCAGCAAAGGTTGGCTTTAATGGCAGAGAGAGTGATGATGCTGTGGTCTGTGTCAGTGGGGTGTCGGCGTTCAACATCACCGGCTGAAAACGACGTCGTGCGGGAGGGCGGGCGAGCGGTGGCTGAAAAGGCATGCCTCGTATCGGTTGTATAGCAATTCAAGTCGGCTACGCCTTTGGGCGCCCACCAGGTGTTCGACGAAATGTCTCTTATAAGTAAACTAGGATATCTTTTGTTTGTTTTTGTGTGTACTTATCAGCTGAATTGCATCTTAAAATCGTGTGTTTTGATGGCTTGTTTTGTAGTGGAAGGGATATATTATTGTAGTAGTAGTTCATCATTTAACTTTTTGACCCCAAAATTGAGTCAACAAAAAGGATTTGAGCTACGTTTTTCAAGCTGTATTCATGTTGCTTTTTCGTAAAAGCAACCAATTTTGGCAATTTTGGCAACTTGTTGGTGTGTTATGATTAGGATATTACCATATCACCAATTAGATTAGATTACCAGCTGGCTTCGACACTATGTCGTTGTCTCTTGGTCAAAGATATTATATATATCTTCCCTTGACGTCTCTCGATCAAAAATTTAAACTCGTTTCTTGTACTTTAGCTATACTCGTGATTATCTAAAGTCGTTTGGATAGGTAATATACTGATGTGTGTTGGTCCAGATTTGTATAAATTTAAGCGTATGGTTACAACTTGATGTTTAGAAAGTTGTTTGCGTGCGATACTCGGCTTCTGATGTGGGTAAGAGAAGCTATGTTGTGGGCTCGTTACGATTGTCTTTATCTGTTTCAAATTGACTATTTTTAATTCCTTTTGTAAAGGGAATCTTCCGTTGTCTTCTTGTCTATTGATGAGTAGATTTGGTCACTTGTGGTGGCATGAATGTGTCTATCCTTTAAGGAGTCAACACGTAGGTTGGAATTTTCCAAGTAGGGAATGTGTCGAAAAAATGTATGCACTTTATGGTCTTTTTGTTTCGTCTTTTTTAAAATTGTAACATAGAATTCACTTTTGAATGTATACTGATATGGATGATATTATACGTCTTTCTACGTATTGAGTTGTAGCTGGTTGGCAAAGGAGACTTAAGTTTCGGTTGTTGATGCTCCAATCTCGAGAATACTTCAAATGACAGAAGATTTTGTTCGTTTCTTATGTTTGTAGTCCAAGTGGCCCGAATTTTGTTCGTTTCTTATGTTTGTAGCCTGATACTGTAAATAGAAGATTTTGTTCTATATATATAGAAAAATCACGAAAAAGTCGGCCACGGGGATAGTTTAGTCATAAGCTTTTAAATTTGTGTCTATCATTGAACTTTTAATTGTGTGTTTGATAAATTTTTAAAATTTAGCTAACCTCATCAAAGTCAGAGTATGGCATATCCAACGAGACGACAAGACGCTTGGACAAGTAACAAGATGAACCGTACCTGTATCTCTATGCGCTATTATGTCTTATTATAGCGCTTTACAGAGGTGGAATCTTCGAGTTCTTCCTATTTGACCCGAAACCGATCTATCTAGCCATGAGCAGGTTGAAGAGAACTCTAACAGACCTTGGAGGACCGAACCCACTTATGTGCCAAAATATGAGGATGACTTGTAACTAGGGGTGAAAGGCCAACCGTTTCGCAATACACACTTGGTAGTTGCCCGACCGTAGATCCAACTTCTCGAAGTATCTCGTGATTAATGGTTAGGTTACATTGTTGAACAATGTTTAACGGTTTATTGACATTCAAAATTTTAAATTATATGATCTATAACATAACGAAGCAGTGATAGAGAGTAAACATAGTCAAAAAGTCCCTACTCGAATTAGGTCAAAAGGTAACGTAGATGGGTCGAGGTTGATTAGGGGCTTGAGCCCAAGGTTAAGGTTGGCTCGTGGACGAGGTGGACCCTAACTTTACGCTTGCAATCAGCTTGGGGACGACTTTAAAGGTTCAGTCTCGTTCCTTTCAGTCTTAGATGAAGGAAAACGTCGGAACCCTAAGTCTAACGACATATAAAGTTAGGTATTTTGATATGTTGGATAATTAATGTGGCTTTATTAAAATATCAAAAGTTAGTCATGTGTAATTATTGATAAGATTAGGTGCATTTAAGCAAATAATTTTTTTTACGTTGAAATAATTAATTTTCCAAGAATATCTGAAATTAGAAGCAACAAGTTCATACGATTGGGCTACGGCCCATGATGTCCTTTTTACGTGGACTAGTATGAGCCCAAAAAAGCCGTTATTATTGGGCCTTCTGGCCCAAGTAAAACAAACGGTTAGTTGGCGCCTTGGAGGTTAGAACGTTATTTTCTAAAATATTTATAAGATTAAATTAATAAAAAATACTTATTGTTTTAATAATACCCTTAAAATAAAAAATTGAAATGTTTTATTGTTATTAAAAAATAAATAAATTATCCAATAATAGTTTTATTAATTTAACCTATTTATAACTGTAGTTTTATTAATTTAGTCTATTTGTAATTATTAGTTTTTATTAATTTGGCCTATTTATAATTATGACTCGTAATAGAATAGCCACAATATGCCAAACATGAATGACTTACATTGTTAGTGTCTTAAACAATGTTGATCTCATTCGAGTTTAGAAGTGACTTGATCGACTTGTCGGGACAATCCATTGCACACCAGGTACACACACATATAGGCACGGTCACAAAACCTGTGCGCCTTATCTCGTGCAAAAGGCAGACGTAACACCTTTGTCAAGGTACACAGCTTAACCTAAAGCTCTTCCTACACTCACTCGAACATTAATCTGAGCTCCCGAGCATACGTGGCCGAGCAAAGTTTTGAGCTCTCCAAACGTATTATTTGAAAAGTTGATGATTTTATAAAAAATTGGCTTCGTCCTCCCCCATTTCATTGTTTCTCTCTCTCTCTCATCACGTGACTTTCTCTCTCTCTCATCACGTGACTCTCTTACAAGTCACACTCCCCTAAGTCCACCCCTTTTAATGCTCTTTTGTTCCCTCTTCCCAAAACTTCCTCTTCTTTTTGACTTTGCCGCCCCCCATTTCCTCCCCTGGATCTCAATCTACTTTCTACTTCATTTTCACTGAATCTTCTTCACTAACTCATTCATTTTCTTTTTGCCATTTCTATTTCTCTATGTAAGCTTTCAATCATGGGCTGTTTTCAGTCCAAAACCATTCATCTTCCTTCCCCAGACGACGACCTTCCCCCACCACAGTCCAAACCAGATCCAGGTATGTTTCTTGTTCATAATACCTTTTAAAATCTCATGATTTCTGAGTTTTTTTTTGGTTTTTTGAGGTCTGGATTCTGAAATTTTTGTGGATTTTTGAAGCTAATGGTGAAGAACTGGAAGTAGGGGAAGTCCCTGCATTCAAGAATTTTGAGCTAGTGGAGCTTCGAGCTGCCACTAATGGCTTCAGCTCAGAGTTGATTGTTTCTGAAAGTGGAGAGAAAGCTCCCAATGTTGTTTATAGAGGGAAGCTTCGAAATAATCGTTTGGTTGCCATTAAACGCTTCTCCAAGCAGTCATGGCCTGATCCCCAACAATTTGTGGTAATCTCTGTGTTTAAGCTACATTCGTTCCATTTTGGATTGATGTTTTGTTTGTTAATTGCATGTGATTTTGATCATAGACTGAAGCTTCTGGTGTTGGTAAACTGAGGTTTAAGAGATTGGTTAATTTAATTGGATGCTGTGCTGAGGGGGATGAGAGGCTGTTGGTGGCAGAGTACATGCCTAATGACACTCTTTCAAAGCATCTGTTCCATTGTATGGTTTGGTCTTTACTTCATTAACTCTTTGTTTCTTGAGAATATGTTTACTTCATTTCAAGTGTTTTGTGTACTCAAAATGGAAGATTCTGATATCGTCGAGTAGTTTTGTTCGTTGTCTGCGTTTATTTACGATAGCTAAGGTGCCTGGATTGTACATTACGTGAACTCCATGAGCTGTTGAGTGTATAGTGAGCTGGTGAGATATGTCATATATCAGGTAGGATTGCAGAGCTTTGTGGGAAAGAATGTAGGTAAGAAGAAATGGGTCGGTTCTCTCTCTCTCTCTCGAGGATTGCTGCAATCTATCTATGAACATATGAATAAACCCGAATAAGATAGTTTGGACGGGCGTTTTATTTCTATTTCCATTGAGGTGACCAAGAGCATTGTTGATTGACATGACCCACCACTAGCAGATATTCTCCGTTTTGGACCGTTATGTATTTTTGTTAGCCTTATGGTTTTAAAACGCGTCTAGTAGGGAGAGGTTTTCACACCCTTGTAAGAATGCTTTATTCTCCTCTCCAATCGATGTGGGATCTCACAATCTACCTCCCTTGGGGGCCGGCGTCCTTGCTGGCACACTGTCCAGTGTCTGGCTCTGAAACCATTTGTAACAGACCAAACCCACCACTAGCAAATATTGTCTATTTTGGCCCGTTACATATCGCCGTCAGCCTCATGGTTTTAAAACGCGTCTACTAGAGAAAGGTTTCCACACCCTTATAAGAAATGCTTCGTTCCCCTCTCCAACCAATGTGGGATCTCACAATCCACCCCTGTTGGAGGCCCAACATCCTCAGGCATACTACTCCGTGTCTAGCTCTAATACCATTTGTAATAGCCCAAACCTACCACTAGCAGATATTGTCCGCTTTGGCCTGTTTCTTATAAGAAATGCTTCGTTCCCCTCTCCAACCAATTTGGGATCTCACAAAAAGCCTGCTACTGGTCTTAGATCAAAGTTCATACCCTAATGGTTTACCCCGCATCAGTGACAGTTGGAGGTTTGATTATAAACCCGCCCTGTCTTTACCTACCCACCGCCCTTGTCTTAACATTCCTGTTCAGTTGAACTTAAGGATTTTTCATTATCTCAGCATGAAGATGTTCCAGTTTTTGAATGATTTTCCATTACAATGCAGGGGAGAAACAACCATTTCCTTGGGAGATGCGTGTTAGAGTTGCATATTACATAGCACAAGCACTCGATCATTGTAGCACAGAAAACCGAAAAATATATCATGATCTAAACACGTACAGAGTTCTCTTCGATGAGGTAGACATTCAAAGGCGATCATTGTTCGTTTAGTTTTAGCTTTTTCAGATTACGAATGTCGGTCTGCCATGGATTATCATTCATCAACTATAACATTCTTTATTGCAGGATGGCAATCCTCGGCTATCCAGTTTTGGTCTGATGAAGAACAGTCGGGACGGAAAAAGCTACAGTACCAATTTAGCTTACACTCCACCGGAGTTTCTACGAACAGGTATATCACTAGAACATCTGAGCTTCTCACCGAGTTCTAAAACGCCCAGGAAAGGCGTGCAAAGCGGCTCTTTAGCTTAGATGCTCGATTTTGTTTCTTTCAGGCAGGGTCATACCAGAGAGTGTGATCTACAGCTATGGAACCATTTTGCTCGACCTTTTAAGCGGGAAGCACATTCCTCCGAGCCATGTACGATAACTTTTGCCTCCGAGCCATGTATATTGAGTGAAACCGTCACTACTTGCCCCTTCTAGTGAATGATAACCGATCCATTGCTTCTCGAGCATAAGAATCTCATTCGAAATATGTTTTATAGAGCGATTTTCGATCCCTTTTATATTGCTTGATCACCTTTGTTATAATCACAGGCATTAGATTTGCTAAGAGGGAAGAATTTGTTACTGTTAATGGATTCATCCTTGGAAGGACAATATGGGGATGATGATGCTACTCAGTTGATTGATCTTGCTTCCAAATGTCTACAATACGAGGCAAGAGACCGTCCCGATGTAAAGTTCGTTCTTTCAGCGGTGGCTCCTCTGCAAAAGCAGGAGGTAAACTTGTAAATGTCGTTATGTTATGTAACTCGAAAGTTCTTTTATTTGCGCTCACGGGTTTTTCTTAAAGTCGATATCATAGGTTGCATCGCTAGTACTAATGGGTTTGACAAAAGCACCCGTGGTGTTGCCAACTATGCTTTCGGTACTCGGAAAAGCTTGTGTACGGATGGATCTTACTGCTGTACACGATATATTACTTAAAGTCGGATACAAGGACGAGGAGGGCGCGGAGAATGAAGTACGTTATTACTACATTTATTATTACTTTTGCCTCTAATTTACGTTATGCTCGTTGTCCGCTTGCCCATCGTAAGGCTAATCCCGAGATGCTAAGAGACGACGGGTACTTCTAAACACCTCATGCCCTTATGTTAGTGAATGCTTGCTTTGTTCAATTTACAGCTTTCATTCCAAGAGTGGACTCAGCAAGTGCAAGACATGTTGAACACGAAAAAGTTTGGTGATATTGCATTTAGGGACAAGGATTATAAAAACGCCATAGAGAACTACTCGAAGGTTCGTTCTTCTCTCTCGACTTCATAGATTGTGTAGCACGGTTAGTTCTCGAAGCTGTCGCATTTCATTGTCTATAGTTAACATTATGATCATCTTTGAAACTGCAGCTAGTATCAATGATGTCGGTTCCTTCTGGTACCGTCTTTGTGAGACGAGCGCTCTCCTACTTGATGGTTGGTCAACCCGAGCTCGCATTGAGAGACGCCATGCAGGCTCAGGTATGCTTGCCTGAGTGGCCGACTGCGTTCTATATGCAGGCTCTTGCACTCTCGAAACTAGGAATGGAATCGGACGCACAGGACATGCTCAACGACGGAGCATCGTTCGAAACGAAGAAGCAGAACATATGGCGTAGTTAAACGGGAAAGATCCCGAGAAGCCGAGTTCGTGGTTAACTCCTGATGTTTTAGTTGGAGATTTGTATAAAAGCATCCATCATAGAGAGGAGCTTCTTGTGTTCTTGTGTTGTTTGGGGTTTGAACTTAAAATTTCTTATGCTTACCTGCAAATTGTTAATGTATGTATCTATTGGAAGATATAGTGAATGAAAATGAAGTTTTTGCAATTTTGCCCCTAAAAAGGTTAAAATATCATTTTGGTCCCTATATTTTGTGTTTTGTTTCATTTTAGCATCTATACTAATTTACATTTTTGTCCCTGCAGTTTTAATAAATTTTAGTTTAGTCTTTGAATTTTTTTTTTTTTTTGTTTAATAAATTCACAATTTTTTCCATTCCAGTTCAACGAGCCTAATTCTAATTGTTTTGTTCCGAAGCAAACCACGGGGCGGTTCGTCCTATTCAGATATTCACGACCAAGAAACACTGGATTCTCTTTCGGGTGGGCCCTGAAAGCAGGAAGGCTGGAATGTCAACAAACGTCTATTATTGAATTCACCCAACCCGATAGTACCCCATTTTTGGAACGTCTAGTGCCAAAGTCACTGAATGGGTAAGTCGCCAATTCCTAAAACGGACTATGTAATGTACTTTATCTGCTGGGTTATGGGTAAGTCGCCAATCCCTAAAATGGACTATGTAATGTACTTTATCTGCTGGGTTACCGGTGGCCATTTTACCAAACACAAAATTGAAAAGGTAATTTAGTCACAAAATTTAAATTTATACCTAATAAAGTAATTAATTTCTAAAAATTCTAGAGGGCGTGGACATAAAATTAAAATATCTTCAAAATTGATGAACGAGATTATATTAATTTTTATCATGAATTTTTAAATTTTCGTAATTTAAAATTATTTTAATTTTATCTATTTAATTTAAAATTTTAATAAATAAATGAATGAATTTATATTATTTTCTCGCTGAAATTGGAAATTTATGATTAAAGTTGATATAAAGGACTAAATTTTGGGTTAAAATACATAAAAAAAAGCCTGAAAAAAAAAAAAAAAAAAAAAAAAAAAAAAAAAAAAA
>NC_036640.1:12618492-12636390 GCF_002806865.2 Cucurbita pepo subsp. pepo
AAAAAAAAAGAAAAAAAAAAAAAAAAAAAAAAAAAAAAAAAAAAAAAAAAAAAAAAAAAAAAAAAAAAAAAAAAAAAAAAAAAAAAAAAAAGAGAGAAAAAAGACCGTGTTCCACGACCTGAGGGATTAGTTTAAAAATGTAGACATGGCCCACATTAAATACGGAGTTTCCAATCGTTTTTTTTTTAAATAATTAAATGGGTATATATATAAATAGGTCCGGTCGTTCAATCGATTCCTGACAGTGTTACGCATTGCCCGCTCTCTAGGTATTTCCTCTCTTCCTTCGAATTTTCGCTTGTTTTTATTTTTTCCCTCTTTTGATCGATTATTTTCTGCTACGAGTTTAATTTTCGTATAAGTTTTGTTTAATCTGCTCATGATCTTTGTTTTGGTTTTAAACGTCTTGGTTGGAAATCATTCATTCTCTTTAATCGCGAAAAGACGTGGAATTCATGGTTATTCAAAAGTCGATTTCGTTCTCAGAGATATTGATAGATTGCTGTCGAACTTTTAAATTGGAAAATTCAAATTTTAGCATCTAGTCAATCGGTAGGGTCTTGGAATTTAGGATTCACCGACGGAAAATCATGAAGGTGGAGTCTCTAGATTGTACAAAATATGGCGTTGGTTAAAACTTCGCGTTTGATTCAAATTAGGTGCTGCAGTTTTTTTAGGATTATTGAATTCAATTTTCTGGCGGTTTACTTCACAATAGAGATAATAGAGGTGTATGGTGTCCAGTTTCCCTCAATATTTGTCAACCATTCTGTTGGAAACTGGAATCATTCCTTCGCTCTATCATAATCTGGGAGTTTAGTTGCGATGGTACAGTTTTTTTTTTATACATGCTTGAAATAGCAGGTGCATTATTTTACCATATAGTTTCGAGGGTCTGCTAGTTGGTAAATTTTGCGCCTAAATGTTTGGGACCTGGAGTTTAGCAGAATCGAGTCTCTCTTCCTGCTTGGTGGACAGATTTTGATGTATCTCTAAGTTTGAAAAAGTTGCTTGCTTTGTTTTGTTCAACATGTCTAAAATTTTTATGGCTTTGATTCGAGAATATATTTTTAATTGCTATGGAATTTACAAATTATCACTGCATATAAAATGACCTGTTTAAAACTGTGACTAAAAGACCAATCAGGATAAGTATTGTCAAGATAAGGTTGGGAAGCTATATTTGGATTAAGTTATTATTCTTATTTTATCATGTTATTGTTACAAAAAATGCATGTCGTAAATTTTTTCCTGGTTAGAATGGGAATAAATGGAGTAATGAATTAGTAAATAAGCTGGTTGCCTGTGCTTTTCTCTCTCTCTTATTCGTTTCAATTGTTTCGTTTCTCTATTCTGCTCTAGGTGTCCTATACTATAGATCATAAAAGAGTTCTAGTTGATCAAACTCCAGGCCCCACATAAGTGCACCATAAAGGAGTTTTGTGCATTCAATATAGGAAATGTGATTAGAGTGCATTAGAACAAGCAGTTTAGTTTAAATTTATTATGTCAAGGTTCATACCTCCTTTTATTGTGCTTAAGTAATTTTTTTGAAGTGGAGGGCTTCTTCAAACAACAAGGAGGGGTGTGATTGTGTTTGGAAATTTTGCTCGTATATTTTGTTGCCATAAATTTCCAGTGCCATCAATAGATTATTGCATAGCTTCTGTACTTTTGACAAGCTAGAATAACATAGTGAGTTACTCGCAGAAAATAAAGCAGAGTGCCATTTTATGGATATAACAGTACCTGGTGGGAATGATCCTGAGGAAGTGACTCGTGAGTCGCTTATCGCCATTTCTTACGAGGAACCAGAAACAGCTCTCTCTTCAAAGCGATCATCTGGAAAGCTCAGTAGCGAAAACCTCAATCTGGTCAACGGGATAGACCACAATCTGGTGGAAGGGAAAGAATACGATGTAGAGAAATATAGATCTGAGCTGATAGCTATTTCCTTTCTTGAGTCACCACCTGAAATTGGAAGTGGAACCGTGACCGAACTCAAGGGTTAGTGCCTGGACGTCCGTTATCATAAATGTATACGCTCTTATGTAAAAATGGTACTAATCTAAGTTCATGGATGTGTTGTTATGACTGTAGAGCAATGCTGTCCATGTTCGTTGTTTTTGTAACATAAACCCTCTGCACGGGTTGTCTGTCTGTACTATCTTGTGGAAACTTATTGCTGTGTGAACCCAATGAATGAACTTGGTACTCAGCATTTTTCTTATACATTTATGTCATTTTATTGTAATATCATACAGTGGTGCCTTAAATATTGTATATAGTTTATACATTGTATGTTAATAGTTTCAAACTAATTATTGTTTCAAGTAGTTTATAGTTAAGATGATTGAGTTTAGTACTTGAGGAGAGTCGTTTGATATCTATGCTAACTATTCGGCCGGCTTGGTTAGTTTAGTTGCATAACATTGTTATGTGCTTGTTATACTGCTCATTGTTTCTGAGTGGTTCGTTTTTTTATTGTTAGTGTCAAAAACTTGATTCCAAACTATTCTCCTGACTGAAGTTTGTAAATCCAGCCAAAATTTAGCAAATAGTTGCACAATTTTCTTGGAATGCTGAAAGAATTGATAAATGATCTTTAGTTATGAATGAGACAGGTGAAAAATGGGGTGACAAAATCTGACTTGTAGATTGATGGAGAACGGTGGAAACAACCAGGATCCTTGTAGCCTTTCAACATCAGATTCACAAGAAATAGAGTGAGTTTAGGACACATGAGTTTCATTTTGGGTGAATTAGTTAATAAGCTTGCTGCTTGTGTTTTTTACTCCATCTCCTTTTCATTTCAATTGTTTCTTTTCTCTAGCCTGCCTTAGCTGAGTTGATCAAACTCCAGGCCCCACAGAAGAGCACCGTAAGGGAGTTTTGTGCATTTAGTTTAGGAAATGAGATTAAAGTGCATTAGAACAAGCGGCGTAGTTTAAAATTATTAGTTCAAGGTTCATACCTCCTTTTATTGTCCTTTAGTAATTTTTTAAAGGTCTGGTTTTTGTAGTCTTGTTGAGTCAGGTTGCTGCTAGAATATTGATTCTTTGCTTTTATTGAGTCTTGGCTGGGACGTCAACAACAATGCATGCAACTTAGACTAGATTACCTGCTTAATTTCAAATCTGCTGTTCTTCTGAATTAGTCATTGTACGTATGAGTTTTTCCATGCAAAACCTGCACACAATTTCAATGGACATCTAAAGATCATTTGCCTGTTTGATTAACTGCAATCAAATGCTTGTCTATATGTGCTGTAAGACTCTAGTTACTGCATTTACATGCTAGGTCTTTTGAAGTTCAAGGGGTGTGATTGTGTTTAGAAATTTTGTTCATATTTTTTTGTTGTCATTCATTGCCAGTGCCGTTAATAGTTCATTGCATAGCTTCTGCACATTTGTCCAAGCTAGAATAATATAGCTTCTGCACGTCGCTTATTGCCATCTATTGCGTGGAACCAGTAACAATTTTCTCTTCAAAGCAATCATCTGGAAAGCTTGGTAGCGAAAACCTCAATCTGGTCAATGAGATAGACCACAATCTGGTGAAAGGGAAAGAATACAATGATGATAAATATAGATCTGAGCTGACAGCTATTTCCTACCTCGAGTCACCACCTGAAATTGGAAGTGGAACAGTGGCCGAACACAAGGGTTAGTGACTGGACGTCGATTGTATACGTTCTTATGTAAAAATGACACTAATCTAAGTTCATGAACGTGTTGTTATGCCTGTAGAGCAATGCTGTCCATGTTCTTTGTTTTTGTAACATAAACCCTCTGCACGGGTTGTATGTCTATACTATCTTGTGGAAACTTATTGCTGTGTGAACCCAATGAATGAACTAGGTACACAGCATTTTTCTTTTACATTTGTGTCATTTTATTGTAATGTCATACAGTGGCGCCTTAAATATTGTTATAGGTTATACATTGTATGTTCATAGTTTCGAACTAATTATTGTTTCAAATAGTTTGTAGATGAGACGTTTGAGTTTAGTATTTGATGAGAGTCGTTTGGTATCTAGCTAACTATTCGTCTGGTTTGGTTAGTTTTAACTATTCGTCTGGTTTGGTTAGTTTAGTTGCATAAGATTGTAATGTGCTTGTTAGACCGCGGTCATTGTTTCTGAGTGGTTTGTTTTTTATTGTTAGTGTCAAAAACCTGATTCCAAACTGTTCTCCTAACTAAAGTTTTGTAAATCCAGATTCCAAATTTTAGCAAATGGTTGTACAAAGTTCCTGGAATGCTGAAAGAATTGAAAAATGATCTTTAGCTATGAATGAGACGGGTCAAAAATGATGGAGAACGATGGAAACAACCGGAATCATCGGTAGCCTTTCCACATCAGATTCACAAGAATAGGGTGAGTGAAGGGCATATGAGTTTCATTTTGGGTGAGTCGGTTATAAATATGAATACTAACGTATGCACGTGAATCAGGTCAGGAGGCAGTGGGCGTCATTGATGAAAACAAAGAAACGGGTTTAAAGCATGCTGAAAGGCCAATCAAAGAGTTTGGAGAACAAATTCAGTTAAGTATTCTGAGGCTGTAAATTTTGTTGGGATTTGGACCAAACAGACACTTGGCTTTCATGATTTAGGCAAATGGGGCTCTGAATAATTTGTGGGGGTTGCAAAGGCTAAAATACGGTGAAGAACAGGGAAATATTTAACCAAATCATGAAAATGGGGTTAAAGGAGGTTTTGATACTTAAAAGAGATGCAATAGTTTGACCTTGGGAACCATGGAGAGCACAATCTTAGGGCCATTTTTAGGATGCCAACAAACAAATTTCCTAAAATTTTTAGTTGGATTCCATGAATATGGTTGTTGTTGGAGCACAATATTTTAGGTAACCAATATTTTAGGTAACCATCACACTTCAAGTCCCAGTTACCATATATTATTCTAACTTTTATCTATGAAGTTCAAGATAATATTGTAGCTTTTGAAAAAAACGGAGTATTTTTTAAACCTAGGATAGGATAGATTAGGAATATTTTTGGTAATTTAGCCCAAGAAAATCAACCAAATTAGGATGTGGGTTGGTGGGTGAACTGGAAATGGGAATGGGAAGTTAAATATTAAGATCCTACCTGGTGGTTTTGGAGTACCTAATGGGAAGGTTAGTGTTAATTAAGTATAATATTATTATTGCACTGTTAGTATAGTGCCCACAACCGAGGATAAGGATGAATCTTGAGCCTTTTGTCAATGGTAGGGAGTAAAAGTATCTTGGTATGTCGATTTTCTTGAATAGGAGTGGTAAACAAAAAACACCCAAGTGTGAAAAAAACTCTGTGGTTTGGACACGAGGATGGCGATTACAAAAGAGAAGATTATTTTTGTTTATAATCTCTTAAAAATTATCCTCACAAGACGCTGAACAAAACGGCCTCTTTGTACTACTATCCTTGTCGTATTTTAATGTATTAGACTTTTTAACACGATACATTGTTTAGAGACCAAACCCTCCGATGGAAAAAGGCTTGGAACCGTAGCTTTTAAGAACTTGTCAGTCAGGCAGTGGATTAACAGTCGTATTTTAATGTATTAGACTTTTTAACACGATACATTGTTTAGAGACCAAACCCTCCGATGGAAAAAGGCTTGAAACCGTAGCTTTTAAGAACTTGTCACTGAGGCAGTGGATTAACACCGTAACAAAGTAGACTCTTTTTCCCAGGGGCCTTGCATGCAAGAGGGAAGGGCTTTTTCCCTGGAGGTATCTGGATAAACAGGACAAATGATTTCTTGATCCCAAGGCCTTTACTTACCGTAAAAGAAAAAAATCAACTGCTTACCATAAGGAGAGCTTCTAGATAGGAGAGCTTCTAGATTATTTCCCCCCTTTTTTTTGCTTTAATTCTTTTGTGGAAAATTTTAGTATTGTATAGCGTGGACTATTTTTCATATTATTCTCATATATTGATTCGTGTTAGCATTATTTTTAAGAATTAAAAGAGGTAGGTAGTATGGCTTGACTAAAAAAATTCCAATTTGAGCTTGTCCCTTGTTGATTTGGCCCGAGAATAAGGCTTAGTTTGGGGTTGTTATGCTAATGCCCCCATTGGACTGCTTGAAAAACATTTGAATTTGTGTTGGCTGCCGTATTTTGGTGTAAGACTGGCTTAAGATGTCAAAGTTAGAAGTTTGTTACTTAAATATTGAGATCCCTGACCGGTTGGAAAGAGGTGTAGAAACCTCTCCCTAACAGATGTATTTTAAAACCGTGAGGCTAACGACAATACGTAATGGACAAAAGCAGACAATATTTGTTAGTGGTGGGATTGGACTGTTACAAATGGTATCAGAGTTAGACAACAAGCGGTGTGCCAGTGNCGATACATTGTTTAGAGACCAAACCCTCCGATGGAAAAAGGCTTGGAACCGTAGCTTTTAAGAACTTGTCAGTCAGGCAGTGGATTAACAGTCGTATTTTAATGTATTAGACTTTTTAACACGATACATTGTTTAGAGACCAAACCCTCCGATGGAAAAAGGCTTGAAACCGTAGCTTTTAAGAACTTGTCACTGAGGCAGTGGATTAACACCGTAACAAAGTAGACTCTTTTTCCCAGGGGCCTTGCATGCAAGAGGGAAGGGCTTTTTCCCTGGAGGTATCTGGATAAACAGGACAAATGATTTCTTGATCCCAAGGCCTTTACTTACCGTAAAAGAAAAAAATCAACTGCTTACCATAAGGAGAGCTTCTAGATAGGAGAGCTTCTAGATTATTTCCCCCCTTTTTTTTGCTTTAATTCTTTTGTGGAAAATTTTAGTATTGTATAGCGTGGACTATTTTTCATATTATTCTCATATATTGATTCGTGTTAGCATTATTTTTAAGAATTAAAAGAGGTAGGTAGTATGGCTTGACTAAAAAAATTCCAATTTGAGCTTGTCCCTTGTTGATTTGGCCCGAGAATAAGGCTTAGTTTGGGGTTGTTATGCTAATGCCCCCATTGGACTGCTTGAAAAACATTTGAATTTGTGTTGGCTGCCGTATTTTGGTGTAAGACTGGCTTAAGATGTCAAAGTTAGAAGTTTGTTACTTAAATATTGAGATCCCTGACCGGTTGGAAAGAGGTGTAGAAACCTCTCCCTAACAGATGTATTTTAAAACCGTGAGGCTAACGACAATACGTAATGGACAAAAGCAGACAATATTTGTTAGTGGTGGGATTGGACTGTTACAAATGGTATCAGAGTTAGACAACAAGCGGTGTGCCAGTGAGGACGCTGGGCCTCCAAGGGGGGTGGATTGTGAGATCCCACATCGGTTGGAGAGGGAAACAAAGCATTCCTTATAAGAGTGTGGAAACCTCCCTTTAACAGACGTATTTTAAAACCGTGATGGGCCAAAGCACACACTCCTTGGTTCATAGTTTGTTAGCAAAGCTTGTAGGAAGAGCACGAGAGAATACAAACTATAGAAATGGATGGTTTATGGACTAAATTTACAGCAAAAATACATCCAACTCTTATTATATTCATATCATTTTTAATGCAACAATCAATTCATATCAACTGTTAGATCTCCATAATTGAGCTGAACATCCTAATCCTTTCTCTTTCACTCTACTATTTCCTTCTTTCCATCAATCTTTCTGTTGTTAAAAGGAACAATTTCAGCCTCTAATGGAAGAGAAATATGATGATGGGTCCTTTCCTGTTTTCATTTGAATTGAATTGGTTAATCTATCAATCAAACTGCCCCTAAACTCTCCAACTTTAGGGAACACATATGCCTAACTTAGCCATTATCATTATCATTGCCTTATCTGCCACTGTTTTCTTATCAAAGCATCTTCTGAGGACCATGCATTTCTTTGGTTTGATTTGGATATATGCTCTGTAATAGTAACCTACATTCATCACTGGCTGCTGCAGGTGATGTGAAAATCAGCTTCTTTGTCTCAGTCATTTTGTTGTTGCTGAGGAAAATCACTGTCAAAACAGGTTCTTTTTACCCTTTTGTAAAAAGATAAGCCTGTTCCCATTAGGTTCCAGTAAATTTTTGTTTGAAGATTTGGAATCTTTCTGGAATTTTGTATTTTTACTTGCAATGGTTAATGTAAATATTTGATTCTTGGGGTAATTTTGTTTGAAGACTAAAGTTGTTTTATTAGCAAGTTTTTATGGTAATTCTTTTAATGTATACGGTTTTTCATGCATTGAATGAAGAACAAAACTCTGGATAACTTTAAGGGATATACACTTTTGGGATAAGAACAATAAAGTTGGAACGGAACAAAAAGGACAGTTCCATAATTTTTTTTTCTTTTTTGGTAAATTCCAAAAAAAATACCTTTATTGGTTTCCATTTCTGAATACGGACCATTTTCTCAAGAGTGTATGTTGCAAATGATTATGAAGGGTGAAGTTACTTTTATGCCCTTAGTTCATTTTTTTACCAACACTTTGAACGAAGTATTTAAATAAGATCCATATTAAATTGTTATTTACATGCTTGAAATCTTACATTTATATATTTCTACCGAGTCTACCAGATTTTAGTTGAAAAATGATTGAAATGACTGAGAAGCCATCGATCGGAATGATTTTCTTTCATTACATATACTTTTCTTAGTGATGAAACTCGATGAATTTCAGGATCTTAATGAATTTGGTTACTACAAATTTCATGGTCTCAATTCCGATCGAGGTCTAGACCAAAGAAATTGATACATTGTATCACTTTTACCAAGTTATTGATCCAACGAGTAACACCAACGGATGCAACCAAATTTTTCTCGACATTATAGGAATTTTTTTACCAAGTTCAATGGACGCGGCATTGAAAAGACGAGCGGAATCAACATTTAAAATAATAATAAAAAAATTGAATTTTGGGATCCTTTCTGGTTTATAAAGGGCAGAGGCATAAATGTCTTTTCGAATTTTAATGGGTCTGAAAATAGTATTTAAAAAAAAAAAATGAACCCACTTTAACAAATGGAAACCAAAAGGAGGGCCACTTCGTTTGGATTTTTCCCCCCCAAAAAATAAATAAGAAAAAAACAATAATTTTTTAAAAAATAAATGTATGAACAACATTTCATTTTCAATATCTTTCCAAATTTTCTTTATTTATTAATTTCCTTCTAGAACTTATTTATTGTATTACCAAAAATATGATTTATGGTGAGATATATCCAATGAATTATTACTTTCTGAATGATTTATTAATAATTCAATAATTTTGAAGCATAGCCTTCCCTTATATGCATACAAAAATTACACCAAAACCTTCCCTTTAATATTAACACAATTATTAAACTCGATTCATACCATTTCATTCTTAGCCTAAGTAACCAATAAAACCCTCGTTAATTTAATTAGCAATACAACATATCAAAATTTCTTAAAAAAAACATACTTTAAGTTCGATAATTACTTATGACCAAGGATTACAATATATTGGTTATGAAATCATTAAAAAAAAAATGTATAAATCAAATTAATCAACATATAAATAAATATGATTACAAACACTATGCATCTATTTAAAAAATCACATTAATAAAAAAAAAGATATTTATTAAAATATTCATATATATTACTCAAAAAGTATTTTTATAGCTTCTTTTAAAATATTAATTTTTGTCTATTTTAAACCTTATATTTTATAAATTAATAAAAAAAAAATAATGGGTATTAAATAATATTTTAAATATACATGACAGCGATGTTTATGAAAGAGAGGTTTTTCTTTACAAAGCATATCATTCCACGACACGTGACCTAGGTCACGTGACACTATATTATTAAAAAAGAAAAAAAGAAAAAAAAGGCAGCAAATTTGATTAAGTTAAAATAATTACTAGGCAACAATATTTTACCAAATATAATAAGAATTGCCACGTAAGCAGCCAGATTTCATTTGTAGTGTGAGGGGTTCGTGTATAAATAGGAGACCTGTTGGAGGAAATTAGTCACTCCCTCTTTTCCTTCCACCCCTTTTAATATATATTTTTATATATATATAAATTTCTCTCTCTCTTTTTTTTTTTTTAATTTGGGTTGAAAATTTGATGGAGTCGACTTGGGCTGTGGCCGCGGTGGTGACGGCGGTAGTGGCGGTGGCGACGGTGTTTTCGGTGTTGAAATGGGCGGCGAAGAGTTTGAATGAGTGGATATATGAGGCGAAATTGGGTGACCGGCGGTTGGCTCTGCCGCCGGGGGATTTGGGATGGCCTTTAATTGGGAATATGTTGGGTTTCCTTAGAGCCTTCAAGTCTAAGAACCCTGAAACTTTCATTGATGGCTATGTTTCCAGGTCATTAACTCTCTCTCTCTCCTCTTCTTTCCTTTCTCTCTCTACACCTTATTGGGAGCGGACGCCTCGATACGAGCGTCCGCCTCCCCCGACCTTTACATGCATACTTAAAATCGGTCGTTTTAAACCTCTAAACTAGTTGAATTATGTTCGTGTTTACTTGTTACACTTATTTATCAAATTTTAAATATTTAAATGGGTGTCTTTTTTTTTTTTTTTTGTATTTTTTAGTATTTTTTTGAGACATGCATTTGTCAGTTAAAAGTTAATTTTTACGTCAAAATATTATTTGAGTCTGTATACATTGAATCTCATTTTTATTTATTTATTTATTTATTTAATATTTTATTTTAAATTTGGGTTAATAGGTAAAATAATAATAAATATGAAAAGTAAAAAAAAAAAAAAAAAAAAAAAAATTATTTTATTTATATATTAGCAGAATATATTTCAGTTTTAAAATTTATGTGTGAGTATGGGGTTATTTTAGTATTTTTACAGGTTGATGGGTTCAAATACCAAATTTGTATTTATTTTTTTTAACTCATCTTTCTTCCTCGTGNAAAAAAAAAAAAAAAAAAAAAAAAAAAAAAAAATTATTTTATTTATATATTAGCAGAATATATTTCAGTTTTAAAATTTATGTGTGAGTATGGGGTTATTTTAGTATTTTTACAGGTTGATGGGTTCAAATACCAAATTTGTATTTATTTTTTTTAACTCATCTTTCTTCCTCGTGAAGAATTCTTTTTCTCAAATTCTTTTTTTTTTCTTTTTTTTTTTTATTGGTTTTGTCGTCATCACCTTATTTTAAATAATAAGAAGAAAAAAAAAAATCAAATATTGAAACCAATAAATAATAAATCAATTTTATTGAATTTTTTTCTCTCTATTTTCATGACCAAAATTAATGGTTTTATAAAATGGGTCACATTTTTTAAGTTTCATCTATATAATTCAATTTTGAAATTATAATAAATTAATTTTTATTTTAGAATTTAAAATAAAAAAAAATGTATTTTTTACTCCACCCAATGGCTTGATTCAGAATGCATGACGATCAAATCGACTTATTTTCAATGGTCAAATTTATAATCCAAATCTCTTAATTATAAAACTATATTTAAAATATTAAAAAGTTTAGTATAAAATATAATATACGAAAAACTATATAAATATATATATATATATATATATATATACATACGCGTGTGTAATTGGGCTGACATATTGGGTCTTGACAGGTCGAGGTTGAAATAAGGTAGTCTAGTCCAATAAATAAATGAGTTGGGTCGATTATTATTTTTTAAAATTATTTTTATTAAATTTTAAACAAATAATTTCAATATTATTAAATAATTGAGTCGACTTTCATCAACTATTTAAACATATTGTTAAAAAAATTAGGTTGAATTTGTAAATTTAAAAAAAATAATAAATTGAAAATAGTATTTATTGGGATCATTTCCATGTCGGTGTGGATCTTTATTTATTTATTTAATTGTTTTTTTTTTTATTTTTAGTTTTGGTGCAAAGGGGACAATTTCTGATATTATGTTTGCTCAATTCTAGGAATCCTCGTCTCATCATTTTCTAGGTTTCCCTTACAAACATAATGCGTTAAAATTTTAAAAAATATAAATAAAATAATATTATTTTTTATATTTATGAAAAATCAAATTAAAAAATATAAAAAAATTAAATTTAAATTTAAATATCTGATGAAAATGTAATTCTATTAATTAATTACAGGTATGGGAAGACCGGAGTGTACAAGGTTCATTTGTTTGGAAACCCTAGCGTGGTCGTGACGACGCCGGAGACATGCCGGAAAGTTTTGACAGACGACGAAGCGTTCCAGCCTGGCTGGCCACGCGCTGCCGTAGAGCTCATTGGAGAGAAGTCTTTCATTCAAATGCCGGAAGAAGAGCATAAGCGTCTCCGCCGCTTAACCTCTGCTCCGGTGAACGGGTTCGAGGCGCTGAGCAATTACATTCCTTACATCGAAAAGAATGTATTGGAATCGTTGGAGAAATGGTCTAAAATGGGGCCAATTGAATTCTTAACTCAACTTCGTAAGCTTACTTTCACTGTTATCATGTACATTTTCCTAAGCTCTGAGAGCGAACCGGTGATGGAGATGTTGGAGAAGGAGTATACTCGGCTTAACTATGGAGTTCGAGCCATGAGAATTAACCTACCTGGATTTGCTTACCACAAAGCACTCAAGGTATTTGATAATATGCCTCAATCAATTTCGAAAATGTAGTTTGGATTCTGGAATTTGTTCGATCAATTAAACCACCGATTACTTGTTTAGGCTCGGAAGAATCTTGTGGCTGCGTTGAAAGGAATTGTGACTGAGCGAAGACGGCAAAAATTGGACAAATGGGCGCCGAAGAGGAAGGACATGATGGACCAACTGATCGATATTGAAGATGAAAATGGCCGGAAATTGGACGACGAGGAGATCATCGATATTCTGATTATGTACTTGAATGCAGGCCATGAATCTTCAGGCCACACCATGATGTGGGCGACTATTTTGTTGAATCAACACCCTGAAGTTCTCAAGAAAGCCACGGTATGTACACAATTAGGAACTTAATTAGCCTGTTTGGTTACTCAAAATCATACCATATTTTCTCATATGAGATCAATCCTGATAGAAATTTGTTTAAAAACTGAACAGGAAGAACAGGAAGCGATTGTGAGGAACAGGCCTGCAGGTCAAACGGGATTAACATTGAAAGAATGCCGGGACATGGAATATCTCTCAAAAGTTGTTGATGAGACTCTTCGCTATGTATCATTCTCCCTTGTTGTTTTCAGAGAGGCACAAATGGATGTCAACCTCAATGGTATATCTCTCTCTCTCTCTCTGTCTCTCTTTGTAAATTACTAGATGATTTGGATTAGAACAATGTGGTTATTTGCAAGAGACATCAAAGTTTTGGTTTAGCATCATTGGGCATCTTAGAGATGAACGGTAAAAGTATCTTGAATTAGCATCGGGTAATTATTAGGGGTATGCTTGTGAAACCCCACATTGATTGGAGAGGGGAACAAGTGCAAGCAAGGACGCAAGGCCTCGAGGGGAGGGGGTGGATTGTGAGATCCCACATCGGTTGGGGAGGAAAGCAAAACATTCTTTATAAGGGTGTGGAAACCTCCCCCTGGCAAACGCGTTTTAAAAACCTTGAGGGAAAGCCCGAAAGGGAAAACCCAAAGAGGACAATATCTGCTAGCGGTGAGTTTGGGCTATTACAGGAAACCTCTCCCTAATAGATGTGTTTTATAGCTTCGAAAGGGAAAGCCTAAAGAGGACAATATCTGCTAGCTAGCGGTGGGCTTGAGCTATTACAATGCTCATTTTCAAATCCGTAGCGGGATTACAATGGTCTCTTTCTATGTCCTGATTGTATGTATGGTCTGTGTGTGGTGGCTGCAGGTTATCTAATTCCCAAGGGTTGGAAAGTGCTGGCTTGGTTCAGAAGCATTCATTACGACAGTGAAGTTTACCCAGACCCAAAGAAATTTGATCCCTCAAGATGGGATGTAAGTTAAACAAAAACCACAGTTTCTTTAAACCTTTTTATAAGAATCAAAGGAAACCAACCCATCTCTAATTCGTTAAATCCACTGTGTGTTTGGCATACAGGGATTTGTTCCAAAAGCAGGAGAGTTTCTTCCATTTGGAGCAGGAAGCAGGCTATGCCCAGGAAACGATCTAGCCAAGTTGGAGATCTGCATTTTCGTTCATTATTTTCTCCTCAACTACAAGTAAGTAGTAGTATTACACTGCTTGTTCTTCTTGTTCTTCGTGTTCTTCGTGTTCTTGTTCGTGTTCTTCTTGTTCTTGTTCTTGTTCTTCTTGTTCTTGTTCTGTTGTTTGAAGCTAATGAGTTTTTACATTGATTTGGGTTGAAAATTACAGTCTTGAATGGCTGACCCCTGACTGTGAAATCCTGTATCTGCCCCATTCGAGGCCCAAGGACAATTGCATGGCTAAAATCACTAAGAAGTCCAGCGTGGCTGCGTGATGGGTGTTCTCTACTGCTCATCCCCACACAGGAAGAAGTTTAGTTTT
Organism: Cucurbita pepo subsp. pepo; assembly: GCF_002806865.2. NCBI lineage: Eukaryota > Viridiplantae > Streptophyta > Magnoliopsida > Cucurbitales > Cucurbitaceae > Cucurbita > Cucurbita pepo. Next base: position 12,632,881 of record NC_036640.1, read on the forward strand.
TATGTACTATATAATGGTGTTCTTACTATTTAAGCCCACACAGCAAGAACAACATGTATGATATGACATGTCTTGCCTTCTCCTTGTGTCGTCTGTACTCAGTTCTGTACTGGAATTCTGGTTCAAATAAATTAGAAGGTTCTCTTCCTTCTCATCATCGCCCTTTCATGTTCTATACTTTCGAAACGAATAAAACGATAGTCGGTGTCTTATCTATTGAGGTAAGCTCAAATAAGACCTTCCGTTTTGCAGAAAGCCCACATCTAAGTTTCATAGCTTTTGGTGTCTTATCTATTGAGCTAAGCTCGAATAATACCATTTCGTTTTGACAAAAGGCCCACACCTAAGCTCCATAGCTAGCTTTGGGTCCGCTGTCTCAATCATGATTTTCTTACTCCCCATTCCTTTTTTAGCCCGTTATGAGTAAAGAGGAATTCGAAATACCATGGTTTGTAGCCAAGTGGTCTATTTGTTTGAGAGGAATTCGAAACACCATGGTTTGTAGTCAAGTGGTCTATTCGAAACACCATGGTTTGTAGTCAAGTGGTCTATTCCTCTGAGCTACAAGTAGTGAGTCCTCCTGAAATATTTAACTCTTTTTAAAATTCACAAATTTATTAGGTTGAATTTGAAACTAAAAAATTATATTATCCCAAACAAATAATTTTATATTTACTAGTTCAGTTAATTTTCTTTTTTAAATATATACAAAAAGTATATATATATATCTATATATATATTAAGCTCAAAATTAAAAAATTTGTGATTTATTCGTTAAGCTCAGCAAGTCTTTCGGATCTAATTCAATTTACAATACTTTCCCCTTTTTCAAAAGTCAACTCCCCAACCTTCGTCTCTATTTTGCTTCTTTGCTTTATTTTCACTTTTTTTATTGATTTAAATTATATATATAAACATTTATAAAGTCAAACTCATATACTACAATTATAAAATTAAAATATGGAAAGTAAATATGGATATATATATATATGCCATTAATTTTGAGGCTAAAACGGTAATTTCATCATAATTTTTTTGATTAACTTCCAATCTAAAAGAACGAGTTATACTACTCTCAACTCTTAATCTCGACAACGAATGTGAAGTATAGATTTGAACTTCTAATACGAAAGAAAATAATGGATGTTAACTACCACCGAGCTATACTGCTCTCGACTCCTAACCTTGAAACTTCTTTTAGTACAACAATTGTTGAATTTTCAATATGAACGGAAATAATAAATGTTAATTAACGTCGAGCTATGCTGGAATATCCGTTCGGACATTTTTTTAAATAAAATTGTTGGGCTGGTTTGAAAGCAATAAAAAATGTGTGCATGCCGTACATGTGATGCACCCAACTCATGCAATTAGGGCTGAGTTGGTTCAACAACAAATTAAAGAGAATAATGATAAAATTACCAAATAAAAATGGTCAAATTTCAATTTTGGTATATTTTGGTGGAAATATTGCATTTTTGGTATGTCCATCACAAATCTCCTCTTTTTTTATCATTAAAAATTTAAAAAAAAAATATTAACAAAAATGGTCATATTCAAATTCGCATATAATTTTAAAATAAATTAAACTATTTTGTGGGAATAATAATAATAATTTTTACTTCATAAAGGGGTTGAATTTGTATGGCTCGAGATTGAAAAGTCGACCTTATATTCTCTCCGTATTTGTGACGTAATCTTTTTTAAAAAAATTAATTATAATTATGATTCAGGTCATATATATGTATATATTTATTTATTTATTTATGGCGAGTAACAATATTACCCTTGACTTTTATAAATATTTAATAAAAATATTGAGACCCGAACACTCGATATTTTAAAAATTTTAATCGATGTCTACAAGGTCAAAAATAAATATACAAAAATTTTAGGGAAAATTAGAGAAAAACCAAAAAATGGAGGGGGAATATTGCAAATACGAAGAAATAAAATTTAATTTATTTAAAATACATAGACGTTTCGTATTGCTTCCCATTTATAACATAACAGCTAGCAAAACCCACCGATTTTCGTTTGACTTTTATTTATTTTAATATATATTTTTTAGGAAAATATTAAAATAAAAATTGTCAAAAGGTTAAGAGATTCCCTATAAGACCATCTTCTCGTCTTCTCGCCAATGGAGCGTTTTGCAGATACAAACCTTCGATCATCAATGGATTCCGATTTTCCTCCTCTTTTCCGATGCCCCATTTCCATGGAGCTCATGGAAGATCCCGTTACGATCTCCACCGGCGTCACCTACGAGAGAAAGAGCATCGAAAAATGGCTCTTCACTTACAACAAAAGAACGTGTCCGGCGACGATGCAGACCGTCGCCGTCGGCGAGAATGACTTCGTCATGACTCCTAATCTCACGCTCAAACGCGTCATACTCGCTTGGAAAATCAACGAGTCTTCCTCGTCGCCGGCGACGGCGATCGATCAAGTCCAATCGCTTCTTGCCACTGTTGAGTCTTCTCCGTTTAAGGTGAGTTCGTTGAGGAAATTGCGATCGATGATCGAAATGAGAGATGAGGTGAAATCGGAATTTATTCGATTGAATGGGATAGGGATTGTTGTAAATGTTGTGGTTCAAATTCTCATTGATTGTTCTGATTTCTCGACGTTGGAGGCCTGTGAGGAGGCTTTGGGAGTTCTGTCTCAGTTTCCAATTTCAAATGAAGACAAACTGTTCGACGAAATGTCTAAGAGAGAAGAATTGATGAAATCCGTAGCTATTGTTTTACAAAGGGGGAGTGCAGAAGGGCGTTTTTACGCCGTGAAAATCCTCAGAAATATTGCCAAAAACACCAATTACAATTGGGGATTTGTTATGGAAGAACAGGGGATTGATCTCTTCAAGCCATTGTTGGAGCTTGTATCAGACGAATTTCCCACGAAGTCAAGCTCGTGTGCATTGGATGTAATGATAGAAATTCTAGCATCATCGAAGAGGAGCCGAGTAAAGGCGATCGAGGCCGGTGCCGTGTGGATCCTGATCGAGCTCTTACCGGAATCAAGCCGATCGAAATGCGAGAGAATGCTGCAGATTCTGCAGAGTTTATGTGAATGTGCAGAGGGGAGATTGGCTTTGGTGGAACATGGGATGGGAATAGCGGCTGTGACTAAGAAGATCTTGAACGTTTCAAATGTAGCAACAAAAATTGGGGTCAAGATTTTGCTTTGGATTAGTAGTTTTCACCCCAAGGAGAGGGTTGTGGAGGAGATGATGGCTTGTGGGGCAGTGAAGAAGCTGCTGATGATACTTCACATGGCCGGCGGAGGTGTCGGTGGCGGTGGCCGGAGTTCAACAAAGGAGAAGGTGATCAAGATTTTGAAGATGCATGGGAGTTCATGGAGGCGTAGCCCTTGTTTTCCTTGTGAGTTGAAGTATTATTTGAAGCTTGTGAATGATGATTGATATTCATATTGTTCTTCCTAAACAATCAACATACCATAGGGAAAAGAAAATAAAGTATTTTGTGTCACTTTTTTTTTTTTTTT